>NC_052615.1:3429639-3575562 GCF_016545825.1 Eucalyptus grandis
TTCCAAAAAATGAGGAACCCTGTACCCGAGGGTAGGTTCCAGTTCCAAGAGGAACCTGTAAGGAACCGGGAACCGCTCACCACTAGCTGTACTCACCCCTTTTGGGGAATAACATTTCAGACTAGATAAGATACCTCTGTTGCCACTGTCACCGGTAGATGGATCAAGTGGTTAGATATGACCGCGAGGAGGAGGATAGCAAAGGAATGAACTTTTGGACGCCGACACTGATCGATGGACTTTAAGTATACGACTGTTGGAGGAGATGTCGGTCATCTTTTAAAGTATAGCCAAGTATAGAAAACCATGGCATTTCGATGTACTGACTAAAGATGTCCATCCACTTTATGTAAATAAAAGTGTTCGGCTTTAACTTATATAAGATGTTTAGTTGGTGTGCATTGTTTTATGAATATAGGGAAGGGAGTTGTTGGATGTGCTTCCGTATATAAATTGCACAAGGGACCAATCTAAAAGATGTAAACCCCTAGGTTGTATGGACCCGCTGCAATTGAAATGGTATCAGAGTGACATGTTATTAGGAAGAATGAATGGTAAGCGAATTGTGGCGACCTTTAATCAGATCGGGGGCCGTCGAGGGGTGCCACAGTGGTGGCCTCGCCGCTCTCTCTGGCCGTCTCTCGCCATCACGGTGATCCGTTCGTGGCTTCATCTCACCAGCGGAAGTTTGTTTTCTCTCTTCTTTCTCTCGTTCGGCTCTTTCTCTAATCGTCTCTCACCGTCATGGTGGTCCGTTCGTGGCTTTGTCTCGTTGGTGCTTGCGGCCTCTGCTCCCTCACCCTCCCTTGCCCTCCCTCGCCTCTGTTGGATATTTCAATAATATTTTGAAATCTTTACAATAATAACTTCGATAATAGTTATGACCGCATTGAAGACCATTATTATTTTTAACGGTCACATAACGATTTTTTTAACAGTCATACAACGGCTTTTCAATCGTTTTGTAATGTTTAATTTATTTCTCAAATAAATCATTCATTATTTTACAACGGCTCTTTTAACAGCTCTATTTTGTCTAAATATAAAATATCATAAGGCAATATTAAAAATACACACTAAATGAAACAGAGAATATTCTTTCTTTTGAAATCTTTCCTTTCCTTTTCCTTGCTGGGTTATACACAGCGTTGTTTCTGTTCCTTCTAATATTCAGTGCGGAATATAGAAGAAGGTCTGTTGTATATTAGGAGGATAGCTGTCAAAAGCCTATCGCACCGAGTTTCGCACTCCGAGGGGCGGAATTATCTTTAAGGACAATGCTTACGCTTGCATGCCTCGGACAAATTTATTTGTTCTCATCAGTTTTTTCCTACGGTCTTAAGGATAAATCCTATTGAGCATCAAGTTGATACTGTTGTTGATGCCTCAATCTCCACCAATCCAGTTGCACTACCACCACTACCAAATATGTCCTATGCCAAACCATTCCCTTACATATCGAAGATCAAAGTTTTCAATGGCAACAATTTCAGAAGGTGGCAAGAAAGGGTTTTCTCTATCCTAGATGTGCACAGCGTGGCTTTCGCACTTACGGAGGCCGAACCAACTGATAACAAGCTTCGAGATCAATGGATACACGCTAATAAGATATGTAGGCACACAATTAATAGTACTCTTTCTGATGAATTGTTTGATGTCTATTGTTCGTACAAGGAAGCGAAACAAATATGAGACTCCATGACTGCAAAGTACACTGCCGAAGATGTGGGCAAACAAAAATTTGTAATAAGAAATTATTGTTGATGGGAAATGTCTGATGATAAGGAGACCAAGACACAAATCAATGAATATCACAAGCTAGTGGAGGACTTGAAGGCAGAAAACATCAATTTACAAGAAGAATTTCTTGCAGGCCTGATGATTGAAAAGTTGCCTGAGTCTTGGAATAACTAAAACCACCAACTCAAGCACAAGGACAAGCAATTGTCACTAGTCGATCCGATCGTGCATATTATCATTAAGGATACAACTCGCAAGGAGATCAAAGCTGCCAAAGCTAAGGAAATTGCTACCAGGGCAAATTTGGTGCAAGGAAAATTTCAACATCGCCAAAACAAGTATCATAACAAAAAACCTAATTACAAACCCAAGGTTGCTCACCCCACCTTCAAAAAGAAAGGCTCTTGCTTTGTTTGTGGAAAATCAGGTCATCATGCAGCGCATTGCAGAAAGAGAATAATGGGAAATGACAATCCTGCTAAACCAAAAGTCAATTTGATTAAAGCAGATGACTCTAACGATATAATTGTTGCGATTATTTCCCAGGCCAACATTGTGGCCAATGTGAAAGAGTGGGTGGTAGACTCGGGTGCTACCAGGCATATTTGTGCAAACAAAAATGCATTTTCCTCTTACACGCCAAGTAGGGGAAGGAGAAGAAATTATTTATCTTGGTGATTCAAGAACAGCTCAAGTTCTTGGGAAATGAAAAGTTCTTCTCAAGCTCATATCTGGCAAGACTTTGGCCCTGAATGATGTATTACATGTCCCTTATAAGGGCAAACTTGGTCTCAGTAGCTCTTTTAGGGAAGGTTGGGGTGAAGGTGTCATTCGAATCTAATAAGATTGTAATGACAAAAAATAATGTCTTTATGGGAAAGGGTTATTGTAATCAAGGACTTTTTGTTCTTAACGTTTCCAATGTTATCAATGAAAATGCTACTGCTTTCACTTACTTGGCTAAATCTGTTGATTTATGGCATGGTAGATTAGGTCATGTTAGTATTTCTTATATTAAGAAAATGCAAAAACAAGGTTCAATTTCTGGATTAAAAACCATGTTTTAATAAATGTATAATATGTGCCGAAACAAAATTAACAAAAAAGCCTTGTATTTTTGTAAATAGAGAATATGATTTGTTGAGTTTAACTCATGCTGATCTAGGAGATTTAAAACAAACTATGACTAGAGGAGGTAAAAAATATTACGTGACCTTCATTGATGATTATTCTAGATTTACTAAAGTTTATTTGCTTAGGCATTAAGATGAAGCTTTTGATATGTTCCCTCTGTATAAAGCTGAGGTAGAAAACCAATTGAATAAAAGGATAAAAGGAATTAGATCGGATAGATGTGGAGAATATGTATTGCTTAACGAATTTTGTGAAAATGAATGAATAATTCATGAAACTACGCCTCCTTATTCCCCTGAATCTAATGGCATAGCTGAAAGAAAAAATAGGACTTCGAAAGAGATGATGAATTATATGCTTGTTAGTTTTAATGCTCCAAATAATTTATGGGGTGAAGCTATTTTATCTGCATGCCACATCCAAAATAGAATACCTCATAAGAAAACAAGTAAAACACCCTGTGAATTTTGAAAAGGTTATCGTTCTAATTTAAAATATTTGAAAGTGTGGGGGTGTCTTGCTAAGGTTATACTTCCTAATTCTAATAAAAGGAAAATAGGCTCTAAATCATCTGACTGCATGTTTATTGGCTATGCTGATCATAGTGTTGCATATAGATTTCTTGTATTAAAAAGTGACGTGCTTGATAATAATACTATAGCTGAGACAAAAAATGCAGAATTTTTTTAGCATATTTTTCCATTAAGTGTTGATACTATTTCTCCTGCACCTCTTCATAAAAATGTTTTCGAAAATTCAAATGATGAATTGAGAAGGAGCAAAAGAGTAAGGAAAGAAACTTTTTTGGGAATTATTTTTATACTTATTTTATTGATAATGATCCTTTGACTTATTCTGAAGCAATATCTTCCTCGAAAGCAATTTTGGAAAGACGCTATAACAATCGAGATTGATTCTATCTTACAAAATCAAACTTGGAGATTAGTTGATTTACCAACCGATGCAAAACCGACCGGTTGTAAATGAATTTTTAAAAAGAAATATAATCTTGATGGTTCTATTGATAAATATAAAGCAAGATTAGTTGCAAAAGGTTTTACTCAAAAACAAAATATTGATTATTTTGACAGTTTTGCTCCAGTTACAAGAATTTCATCAATTCGTGTTTTGATTGCTTTGGCTTCTATTTACAAACTTATTATTCACCAAATAGACATTAAAAGAGCTTTTTAAATGGTGATTTGGAAGAGGAAATTTACATAGTGCAACCCGAGGGTTCTTTTTTCCTGGCTAAGAAAACAAAGTTTGTAAACTTGTTAAATCCTTATACGGCTTAAAGTAAGCACCAAAGCAATGGTATGAGAAATTTAATGATGTTTTAGTTAGTAATGGATTTTTCTCTATTGGAGTAGATAAATGTGTATACACAAAAACTATTGATGGTGAATCTATAATTATTAGCTTATATGTTGATGACATGCTTATTTTTGGTACATGTATTGATGTAGTGAATGAAACAAAATGTCTTTTGACTTCTAAATTTGATATGAAGGACATGGGGGAAGCTAATATTATTTTGGGTGTTAGAATCATAAAAAGTGATAGTGGCCTAATGCTTACTCAAGCACATCATGTGGAGAGGCTACTTAAAAAATATGATCACTTTGATATCAAACCTGTTAATACTGCTTATGATTCTAATATCCAATTAATGAAAAATAGAGGAGATGGTGTGGCTCAATCTAAGTATGCCCAAATTATTGGGAGTTTGATGCATTTGATGAATTTTACTCGACCTGATATAGCTTATGCTTTATGTAGACTGAGTAGATATACATAAAATCCCAATAATGATCATTGGACTACTTTGAGCAGATTAATGAAATATTTTAGAGGAACCATGGATTATGGTATTTTATATAGTGGATTTCCCGTTATATTAGAAGGATACAGTGATGCTAATTGGATTTGATGAGACAAAATCCACTAGTGGATATGTGTTTACCCTTGGTGGAGGTGCTGTAACTTGGAAGTCAGCCAAATAAACAATAATTGCTAAATCCAACATGGAGTTAGAGTTTGTGGCTCTAGAATTGGCTGGCAATGAGGCTGAGTGGTTAAGGAACCTCTTAGCGGATATTCCTTTGGGAATGAAACCGACACCTTCTGTGTCTATGCATTGTGATTACCAAGCGGCAATAGCCATTGCAAAGAATAAAACTTTCAATGGTAAAATTAGACATATCCGATTGAGACATGATTTAGTAAAGCAGCTGCTTAAAGATGGAATTATATCCATTGATTTTGTAAAGTCAAGTGAATTTGGCCGATCCTTTGACTAAACTTGTGGGAAGAAAATTAATTTATGACATATCGAGGGGAATGGGACTTAAGCCAATTGAGAAAAAGCAACAGTGATTATAACCCAACCTATGTGATTGGCGATCCCATGAATTAGGTTCATATGGGTAATAACAAGTCACTTGTTGTTCTAGTGATGCACTATTAAAAATTATTGTCCATCTTAAGATGAGAATGGTGCAAAATTGTAAGGAAAAAAGAGATTGAGCTTAGCTCTTAATGAAATTCCATAGCCATTATTGGTGGTGTATTAAGCTGCAGAATACACTTGATGAAATCACTTATATAAGTGTTGAGTGGGGCTACTCCTATGAGAATTTTTGGCGAAAATCTCTAAAGCACTTATGAATAAACCAAGCACGCACATGTTAGCGCAAAACCACGTTGAACAACAAAGTTTGTGGAAGTGCAATGTGATTGATGAAAATTATAATTCACAAAAAAAAAATTTGGTTCATAGAAGTTTCAAACTTCACCAATAATTTTGTGAATTATATTTCATTTTTTCTAGGGCTGGTTCATAGCCTAACAAGCACCAATTCCGATGCATTACACTCCAATAACCCAGCATAATATTAATTTTTTATTTTCAAAATCTTTTGAAATATGTGGGGGATTGTTGAATATTTTAATAATATTTTGAAATATTTACAATAATAACTTCGATAATAATTATGACCGCATTGAAGACCATCATTATTTGTAACGGTCACATAACGGTTTTTTAACGGTCATACAACGGCTTTTCAATCGTTTTGTAACGTTTAATTTATTTCTCAAATAAATCATTCATTATTTTACAACGGCTCTTTTAATGGCTCTATTTTGTCTGAATATAAAATCTCATAAGGCAATCTTAAAAATACACACTGAATGAAACAGAGAATCTTCTTTTTTTTTGAAATCTTTCCTTTCCTTTTCCTTGCTGGGTTATACACAACGTTGTTTCTGTTCCTTCTAATATTCAGTGCGGAATATAAAAGAAGGTCTGTTGTATCTTAGGAGGATAGTCGTCAGAAGGTTATTGCATCGAGTTTCGCACTCCGAGGGGCGGAATTATCCTTAAGGACAGTTCTTACACTTGCACGCCTCAGACAAATTTATTTGTTCTCATCAGTTTTTTCCTATAGCCTCCACCCTCCATCAGTCTTCCAAACACGCGTCAACACGCGTGTCGAGAAAAGTTGACCGCGTGTCGAAAAATCCAACATGTGTTGATTGTGTGTCCGACCGTGTCCGAGCATGTCGACGTGTCCAACATGCTCCGACACGTGTCGGACACGACACGGAAGCACGGGCAATGTGTCCGTGCTTCATAGGTGTCAACTATGGGCATGCAGGACTGCATCCAATAACTCCAAGTTCTCTCTTCTTTTTTTTATTTTTTTGTTTTTGGAAAATATGAAGTACAAAACTAAGAATAAGTAATGTCTAAAGGCTACAATCCCAACTTTATCACCAAGCAAAACATGAGATAATTCTCTAGGAAGCTACAAATAGAACGTAGTATCAAAACGCTTCATTATGCCAACATTGGCAAGTATATCAGTAGGCCGATTGTCTTCCCGAAAAATGTGATGTATTTTAAACTCAAAATAATAGCTCAATAGCCTTATGATATTCTTAAGTAGTGCTGGTCAAATGTAATCTCCGACTACTTACTATGTCTGGGCTTGTGATGATACTGCTATTATATGCTTCACCTCAGGTATAGTCTTTGCTTTCTCTTATTGCCAATAACAACTATTTTCTTTTTCTTTTGTAGTCTTCAGTGGAAGATTTTTTGGGAAAGATGGTTCTGTTACTCTTCAGGAAAGTGATATATACTACTTAGAGACGTGTGTAGGCACACGCACATTTCACCCACAAAGATATAAATAAGGCACTTTGTAGGTTTTGCTACCTTCTTCAAAGTCTCAGTCATACAAAATGATACCAAATGGCTCTTTTCGGGTTGATTACCTGCTTAAAATATTTCAATCGTATCAGAATTGCCACAGAGTGAACAATATCATATCTGTAAATATAGACGACTTTCTTTTGGGCTGATCACCTGTTGCTTAAGACACTTTACTAACCTTACTTGTGAACAAGATGTTGGAGAAATCCTCTTGAAGTATTTTGAAGCTGACAAAAACTTTTCTATCAGTCTAGTCTGAAGGCTTGCAGACTCTGATATTTAAAGTCTGAAGACTTCCGGACAGCCAGACTCAAGACTCAAAGTCTATCCTCATTGTGAGTCTCTAATCCGTTGAAGAAAGGTTATCCGTAACTCGGATGTTCCGTTGAGGATTTAACCTTATCATCCGGAGAAGATCTCGTGGCTGGAGAAGACGTACCAGAATCCTTTGATTGATCAAGATTGATTCAATGATTGAAGATTCGATGATTGTCTAAATATTATTGGAAGGTTCTACTTATGGAAACCGAGATCCTGATTGTATGGGCGAACATGATTGATGGGCTATCAACACGTTCCTTTAATAGCTCGAACAATCTTCCTAATTGATTCCGTCCAACGGGTAGATTGGAGGAATTCCTTTGGTAAGTGCCAACGGGTATGATGGCATAAAGGAGTATATAAGGAAGACGGTCTTAGTTGTTCGAAGTGTGCGTAATAGAAGAATTCCAAAGTCTGAAGCTCCTTTTTGTTTAGACAATTCCTTTGAACAAATACTTGTATACAAAAGAGAGTCTATATCTGTGAGAAACCTTGAGGAGGTGTGGTAGAACATCTACACTGTGGAATCAAGGCAAAGCTGTGCTGTAACTCTCTTTTGATCATAGTGAAATCCAGCCGGTGGGCTGTCGGTGCGGAAGAGTGGACGTAGGCTTGGAATAAGCCAAACCACTATAAATCCTGTGTTCAATTCTCTCTCTCTCTACCTCGATCGTATTTCATTTTGTTAAGAATTGCTTCCGTATTTCGACGAATTGTTTGTGCGCCTATTCACCCCCCCTCTAGGTGTTTATACTAGCTATCTCAATTGGTATCAGAGCCTGTGTACTCACTTTGTTTGAAGTGTTTTACTTCAGAGTTAAAGATCCATGGCTAGTATGCTAGCACCAGGGCTGATGGAAGGGCAAAGCAATACCAGACCGCCCTACTTTGATGGAAAGGATTACAACATCTGGAAAAACAAGATGAAAGCTTTCCTACGATCAAAGGATCCTCTGGAATGGGACGTTGTAGAAAAAGGAATTACTCCTACAGCTGCATCAGTCTCTGAAAGAGGGAAAGAAACTGTCGAGACCAGCGGAATGACTCAAGAAGAAATAAACAAGAGACAAGCACTCGATGCAAAAGCAATTTACTCTTTATATTGTGCTTTGTCACCAACTGAATATAATAGAATATCTTCTTGTGTTACAGAAAAGAAGTCTCGGGGACAGATTGCATATCACCTATGAAGGAACAGATCGAGTGAAGGAAACCAGGATTAATATTCTTCTTGGTCAATATGAAGCCTTCAAAATGAAACCAGGAGAATCTATAACTGACATGTTTAGCCATTTTACAGATATTGTCAATGGTCTTGAGAATCAAGGACAAAAATTTCTGATCCCATGAAGGTAAACAAGCTCTGCGTGGACTCTCCAAGGATTGGAATCATATAAAGACTTCGATAAGAGAGACGCAAAGAATTATGCCACTATCCGTCGACGAGCTGATTGGAACTCTTCAGTCTTATGAAGTGGAAAGGATCAATGAAGATGAAGATCCAAAGGTAAGAAATCCATTGCATTAAAATCAAATGATGATTCCGATGATACGGATTCGAAGATGATATGGACGATGAGGAGCTTGCTCTCATGATAAGAAGATTCATAAAACTAAATAGAAAAGGAAGAAGGTTCAACTCAAAGAAACAAAGCTTTCAAAGACAGCAGACCAAGTCCGTTGATGATGAGGAACCAAATAAAGATGTAGTCCGCTTTGAATGCAAGAAAAAGGGACACATCAGACCCAACTGTCCCTTCTGAAGAAGAAGAGAGGAAAAGCTGAAAAATTTCGAAAAGCTCTCAAAGCTGAAACCTGGAGTGATACTGAGTGTGAAGAAAGTGATAATGAATATGCCAATCTATGTCTGATGGCACAATCGACTCGGACTGGATCGGACTCAGACAGTGAATTTGAGGCAAGTAATTTCAAAATTCCTGTCAAAGTTTCTAAATACATTGATGAACTGTGTTTTAGTCTTAAGACTTCTCTTAAAAGAATTTCCGAACTGAAAAAGGAAAACTCAGCTCTAAAACAAAAGGAAAATGTTTTAGTAGAAAGAGTTAAAAGTCTAGACTTGATTTGTTTCCACTCTTAAAGAAAATGAAGATAATCTTTTGAAAGAAAATGCTCTTTTAAAAACAGATTTATCAAATATTTCAAAGAAATTTTCAATAGGGTCTGAGAAACTTGAAAAAATTCTTTCAGCTCAAAGACCTTACTTCAATAAGTCTGGTCTAGGTATGTCAGCAGAAACAATTCCCTTGATTGATTTTCCTAAAGTAAAAGAAAGAATTAAGAAAAGACCCTCGAAAGAGGCTTACAAAAATCATTTCAAGAAAGTTTTTGTAAAACCTGTAGGTAGAAATGCTCTCGATGTTCAAAGTGCAACAGTCCGGATCACTTTAAAAAGAGTGTCCTATGGTATGGAAACCTGTTAAGAAAGTATGGGCTAATCGTTTATATTACTAACATCAAAGGACCCAAGAAAATTTGGGTACCAAAGAAAGCTTGAGACTTTATTTTAAATGCAGATCTCTGTCAAGAAACAGTAAAGTGGTATCTTGGCGAATGCTCAAGACACATGACGGGAGACTCAAATTGCTTTATAAAGCTTGCTCAAGTAAATGGTGGAAAAGTTTCATTTGGAGGAAACAGACAAAGGAAGTATTGTGGGATTTGGAACCGTGAAAATTGGAACTCTCACAATAAGTAATGTTTCCTTAGTGGAAGGACTCAATTACAATCTTTTCAACATTAGTCAATTGTGTGATACTTGGTTTCAAGATCTTCTTTCAAGAAGGAACATGTTCGGAATCGGCAAAGACTCTACTCGGTCTTTCATGGGTCGAAGACATGGAAATATCTATCTTCCGGATGTGAAACCAAATGAATCGCAATGCCTTATCTCAATTCAAGACGAAGCAAGCTTATGGCACAAAAGCTTGGTCATGTCAACATGAAGCAATTAGCCAAAATCTCATCAAAGCAGCTTGTTCGAGGTCTACCCAAATTGCCATACCAAAAGACTGATTCATGCACTCCATGTATTCTGGGAAAGCAGGTAAGAAATTCATTTAAGCCGATAAATCATGTCTCTACTAATCATGTACTACAGTTGCTGCATATGGATCTCTTCGGACCAACCAGAACTCAGAGTATTGGGGGTAAGAAGTATTGCCTAGTAATTGTTGATGATTACTCGTTTTACTTGGGTATATTTCCTTACAAGTAAGTCCGAAACCTTTTCGTATTTTGAAAAATTTGCTAAAAAGGTTCAAAATGAAAAAGGATGTGTTATCTCTAGTATAAGAACAGATCACGGAGGTGAATTTAAAAATCAAGATTTTACAAAATTCTGTGATGAATCGGCTTTAAGCATGTGTTCTCCTCTCCATATACTCCTCAAGCAAAATGGAGTTGTGGAAAGAAAGAACAGATCTCTTCAAGAAATGGCTAGAAGTCTTTAAATTGAAAGTAAAATTTCTTCTCGATTTTGGGTCAAGTGTTTCAACAGCATGCTATATCATCAATAGAGTCTTCTTCGAGATCTATTCTTGAAAAACCCCTTATGAGTTATTCAAAGAAAAGAAGCCTATTGTTTCATACTTTCATGTATTTGGTTGTAAATGTTTTATATTGAAAAATGCAAAAGATCGAGTTGGTAAGTTTGAAGAAAGATCAGATGAAGGTATCTTCCTTGGATATTCTACATCAAGCAAAGCCTACAGAGTCTATAACAAGAAGAGCCACCTGTGGAGGAGTCAATGAATGTCAAATTTCAAGACTCAACACAAGATGAATCTAGTCAGACTCATCAAGAAGAGTCTGAACCTGCTCCAGACTTTCCAAAGTCTACATCTCAAGAAGCATCTCAGACTCTGGAAAACCAGCATCAGGTTGTTAGTGAAGATCAAAATAAAGAAATAGATCATCAACCAGACAAATCAACAAGTAACTGGAAGCATAAGTCTAGTCATCCCAAAGATATTATAATTGGCGAAATTAATGAAGGAATTCGCACCAGATCCAAAAGGCGAGAAGAGTCTAGTGTTGTTGCTCTCGTTTCTGAAATTGAACCAAAAAGCATAGAAGAAGCTTTATCTGATAAAAGCTGGATTGAAGCTATGCAAGAAGAGCTCAAACAGTTCAACATTAATGATGTCTGGGAATTGACATCCAAACCAAAAGGTAAAACTGTTATTGGAGCTAAATGGGTGTTCAGAAACAAGATGAATGAGAAAGGAAAAGTCATACGAAACAAAGCAAGACTCGTGGCCAAGGGATATACGCAAGAAGAAGGAATAGACTATGATGAGACTTACGCTCCGGTGGCAAGGTTAGAAGCTATTCGACTATTACTTGCGTTTGCTTGTTATAAGAATTTCAGGTTATTCCAAATGGACGTCAAAAGCGCCTTCCTAAATGGATTTATCCATGAGGAAGTTTATGTGGAACAACCACCAGGGTTTGAAGACCCAAAGAAGCCGGACTCGTCTTGACCGAAAAGGCTTTGTATGGTTTAAAGCAAGCACCTCGGGCTTGGTACGACAGATTAAGTAAGTTCCTAATACAAAATGGTTTTGTCAAAGGTAAAGTAGATACGACTTTATTTATCAAGAAGGAAAACAAAAGTTTCTTACTTGTTCAAATATATGTGGATGATATTATTTTTGATCCTCTAATGAAAGTTCAGGTGCAAGAAATTTTCAAAGTCTATGCGGGATGAGTTTGAAATGAGTATGATGGGAGAGTTAACATTCTTTCTTGGTCTTCAAGTAAAACAATTGAAGGAAGGAACTTTTATTTACCAAGAAAAATATGTTAATGATCTTGTCAAAAGGTTTGGACTGGAAAAGTGCAAAAAGACCGACGTACCAATGTCAAGTTCTTTAAAGATAGACAAAGATGAAGAAGGGAAGAAAGTTGATCAAAAGCTCATACAGAGCATTATTGGATCACTTCTTTATCTTACCGCCTCTAGACCCGATATTTTGTTGAGTGTTTGCATCTCGTGCTAGGTTTCAATCGATGCTAGAGAATCTCATCTCGGTGCTGCGAAACGCATCATTAAATACGTTGCTTCATCATCAAGCATCGGTCTTTGGTATCCTAAGAAGGGAGACTTTAATCTTCCGGGGATATTCAGACGCAGATCTGGCCGGTTGCGAGTTGATAGAAAGAGCACTTCGGGAACTTGCCGATTGCTTGGAAGTAGGAAGTGTCTTGGTTTTCAAGGAAACAAAGCACTGTATCTCTTTCAACAACAGAAGCAGAGTATGTAGCTCTTGGAAGTTGCTGTTCACAAATTCTATGGATAAAACAACAGCTAAGAGACTTTGAAATTGAAGACTCATGCACGGAGATTAATTGCGACAACACCAGCGCTATCAACCTCACCAAAATCCAATTCTCCATTCAAGAGCAAAGCATATAGAGATTCGACATCACTTTATTAGAGATCATGTTCAAAATGGAGAGATTTCAATTCAGTTTGTTGACTCAAAGAATCAACTAGCGGATATATTCACAAAGCCTTTGAAGAAAAATCAATTTGAATCTATACGCTCCAGACTCAACATTTTGAGGTATGAGGATATCAAAGTCTAAAGACTTTCAGACTCAGGCTTACAAGACGTTATCTCAATCGACCATCAGACTGTAAGTCTTTCTCTCTCCAATCTTATCTTGAAAAGGTACGATCGTCAGACTGTGTTTTAATTGTTGCTATATTTAATCGACGTAAATATTGCATCGTTTCATTTTCAAAAAGGAAGTTATTTTTTTGAAATGGCTATTTTTGCGGAAGAAGACAGTTATTTTGAAAAGGCATTTTTTTTATTTCCTTTGTGACGGTTCGTTTATTTCTCTTTTTAACCGATCGTGCCTTTGTCGATTCCTCTTCACTTCACTCTTGAAAACCCTAGAAAGCATCGATCCTCCATTTCCATTTGTCTTCTTTGATTAATCTTCAAAAAGTTGTCATCTTTCTTGGGAAAATCAAGCAAGGAAATCATCCAAAACTGAGAAAGATGTCATCTTCGAGAAAGTCTTCGAGAATCGCAAAGTGGGGTCCACGGCAAATGAGTGAGGGGCCTACGCACTTCGATCTTGCGAGGAGGAAGAGAATCCGAACAGCAAGCGAGCCCACAACATTCTCAGCAGCGTCACTCTCCACCATCTAGTCCTCAAGGCGTTGTTCATCAGCAACAGGAAGAAATCATTGAGGATGCAGACCCCGTAAGAGTTCAAAAGCCCGCTTTTATTTACAAGCTATATCGTGTCTTAAAAGGAACTCTTACTCCTTTAAACTATGTTGATGACTTCCTTAAAGATAAAGGATATGGGAACGAATATATTTTTCTGCGGAAAATGGAAAGTTTGGGAATTGCTCGTAAAGGGGTGGCTGAGGAAACCCTTGCAAATATCCCAAGTGATCCTCGTGACTGGGGGCCGAATCCTGTAGATGGGAATGACGATGACAATCTGTTCAGTCTATTTCAACCGAAAATGGGTATTGCGGCTGAAATTCAAGGAAAAAGGGGAGATTTGTTCAGATCAAAGGAACAAAAGGATCTGTACTCGAAATTGCTGAAGCGTGGGGTAATAAACCCTAGGAGTGTGGACTTTGATTTTCTGGATCTTTGTGAAAGTGAACTTAAGGGAAAAGTTCAGTTATCTTCAACTTGAAAAGTACCGCTCCGACTCAACCGAGGCTTATCTTTGAATTGACTGCATATTTCTATTCAAATCTTAGCTTTTTGGATGCGAATAGATTCTCCTTCAGCGTTAAAGATCAAGACTATGTTATGGATATGAATATGCTGGCAGATGTGTTAGAAGTTGAGAGAGGCAGATATCAACCAATCAAAGTTTCCATTGCTCGGGCCACACTTGAACTGGTGAAGGACAGGAGAACAGATGAGAAGATCACCTACTCAAGGATGAATGCATTCAACATCTTGCTTCACAAGATTGTGATTAATTGCCTTCGGCCGAAATCAACTTCCAAAACTGATGTTTCAAGCTCTGAGGCAAAGTTGATGTATGCCATCCTCTGTGGAAAGAAGTTTTCTCTCCCTCATACTGTTATGTTTCACATGTATAGAGCAGTGATGAAGGACAGAGGTCAACTCCCTTACCCAAGCCTTGTTACGAAGTTATTCGACATCGAATATTCAGCCTCCGCAAATCTTTTGTGTTCGATCATGCGATCATATGGTTGTAGGACTGAAAATGGTGACCAAAATGCGTCCGAAGGAACTGAGCAAGGAATTGGAGAAATTCAAGGAGAAGACTCCTGCAAAATCTCATCAAATCTCTTCTGCATCTAAGAGAAAAGGGAAGGAGCCCATGGTTACTCCATCCAAGAGAAGAAGAGCTCTCCTCGTTGAGGATGAAGATGATGACGAAGACATCACCATCTTTGCAATGGCTTTGAAGAATTTGAGTCGTCCTGTTCCACAGAAAGAATCGGAACAAATGACTAAAGAAGCAGAGGAGAAGGAAGAAGAAGAAAGAGAAGCAGAGCAAGAAGCAGAGGAAGAAAGACCTGAAGCAGAAAGAAGAGAAGAAGGAGAACCTGAGGAAATCTCTTCTCCACCTATAGGCATGGAAACAGGGGGAGATCAGGAGAAAGGAGGAAAGTCTTCATATCCTGATGCAAGTGAAGGAGTCAGTCGTTCGCCTGCAGACCCAGAGGATGTTTATGCATCTCAATTTCCAGAAGAAGGTCATGAAGCCTCATCGCCAAACCTGCGAGATTATGTTGATCTACCATCGTCTGCATTTACTCCATC
Organism: Eucalyptus grandis; assembly: GCF_016545825.1. Lineage (NCBI taxonomy): Eukaryota > Viridiplantae > Streptophyta > Magnoliopsida > Myrtales > Myrtaceae > Eucalyptus > Eucalyptus grandis. The sequence goes on from NC_052615.1 coordinate 3,444,856, forward strand.
AGATCGAGCCGAAGCAAGTACTCAGACTGATAATGGAGCAGATTTTCGCAGAATCATGGATATTCTATTGGAAATGCGAGGTCAAATTTATGCCTTGGGATGCGAAGTTCAAAGCTTGAAGAATGAAAGTCAAGCTTCTTCCTGTTCATTGAATGATAAGATGCAAGCCCTCTCTATTCAGAATCAGGCCAATGCCAAGAGTGAGGAGGTTGCTCAGCTGAAGGAAGACTTTAAAAGGCTGGAAGACATCGTTCAGTCTATGGAAGATTTCCAGCTTGTCCGCGTTCCCAAGCAATCTTGACTTCATCTCATTCTTTTTAATGATGACAAAAGGGGAGAGATGCAAGATTTGATCAAACTTTATCATTAAACTTTTAACTGTTTGTTGGATTGTTTGTTGTTTTAACTCTGTTTGACTTTGGTTTGTGTCTGGATGAGAACTGAACTAGACTTGGAACTTGACTGCTTCTATTAACGAGTATTGATATCTTATGGATGGCTTAATTATATACTAGACTAACCTATTTTCTGTGGTTGCAGATTCTAGTGTTATTCTTTTAGCCATTTATCTCTATAAGATATGCATATGTGTTTGAGAAATGTTTTGCAGGTCAAAGTTATCCAAATCTGCAGGAAAGTTTTGTCACCATCAAAAAGGGGGAGATTGTTGGAGAAATCCTCTTGAAGTATTTTGAAGCTGACAAAAACTTTTCTATCAGTCTAGTCTGAAGGCTTGCAGACTCTGATATTTAAAGTCTGAAGACTTCCGGACAGCCAAACTCAAGACTCAAAGTCTATCATCATTGACAGTCTCTAATCCGTTGAAGAAAGGTTATCCAGAATTGGATGTTCCGTTGAGGATTTAACCTTATCATCTGGAGAAGATCTCGTGGCTGGAGAAGTCGTACCAGAATCCTTTGATTGATCAAGATTGATTCAATGATTGAAGATTCGATGATTGTCTAAATATTATTGGAAGGTTCTACTTATGGAAACCGAGATCCTGATTGTATGGGCGAACAGGATTGATGGGCTATCAACACGTTCCTTTAATAGCTCGAACAATCTTCCTAATTGATTCCGTCCAACGGGTAGATTTGAGGAATTCCTTTGGTAAGTGCCAACGGGTATGATGGCATAAAGGAGTATATAAGGAAGACGGTCTTAGTTGTTCGAAGTGTGCGTAATAGAAGAATTCCAAAGTCTGAAGCTCCTTTTTGTTTAGACAATTCCTTTGAACAAATACTTGTATACAAAAGAGAGTCTATATCTGTGAGAAACCTTGAGGAGGTGTGGTAGAACATCTACACTTTGTGGAATCAAGGCAAAGCTGTGCTGTAACTTCTCTTTTGATCATAGTGAAATCCAGCCGGTGGGCTGTCAGTGCGGAAGAGTGGACGTAGGCTTGGAATAAGCCGAACCACTATAAATCCTGTGTTCAATTCTCTCTCTCTCTACCTCGATCGTATTTCATTTTGTTAAGAATTGCTTCCGTATTTCGACGAATTGTTTGTGCGCCTATTCACCCCCCCTCTAGGTGTTTATACTAGCTATCTCACAAGACTCCCCAGGGAAGCTTCTTTATCCAATTTTCTTGGCAAATATATTACGATTTCTCAAATTAAGGATTACATTATGTGATATTGGTTTCTAAGTTCAACGGTTGTCTTGCATTCCAGTACTCGACAGATATCCTTGGATGAAGGTTCCGTTTATGAATTTTCTGTCCTCTCTGTGATTTTCATAGGCGGGGTCAATTTGTCAATTATGTCCATAGTGATGCCTAAGTTTGGAGAAATGTGGCTTGGTAATTCGTAGTTTTGGTGTTCATTTCCAGATGTTTAGTTGACTCAAGACCATGAAGCTGAACCGAATGACATATGATTGTATGTCCCTTGGCTGCAATGAATAACATTTGACAAATCCATCCAAATTAATCATCAAACTACAATTTTGATTGATGTGAGTATGTACGTTCCATGAGCTGATGGTATTGTACTTTGTTTCCAAAATGACAGAGGACCCATTCAGTTGGAATCGGAACGATATTATATGCTAAATTTTTTCAATAAAATTCATTTTAAGGATGAAGATTCCGTGTGAATACATGTAACTTAGCTTTGTTTTCAAAATTATTATACTATTGAAAAGTAAAATATGCTTATCAGGTTTATGTGATCAATTTTGTCTACGTAACCCTATATAGAATTTATGACTTTCCAAGCATGGTTGGTTATACGAAATATAAAAATATTTTGGCATGTGTAAATATTCGTTGCGCTTTTTCATTACATAGTTAAAGAAATATTTTTGGAATACCAACATGGACGGATGATAAATGAGTCAGGATGGGCCGTTCGAGCCCAGTAAATGGGCCTATTTTTCAGCCCATTTAGGAAAAAAACTGTGCAAATTGAATATACATTCCCATAAAAATTAATGGACAACTAATCCATGCAACTTAGGGAATCACGTTAAGCTAGTCATCCGACGGGAACAACTTTGTCTTCATTATATGCCCATCACCAAATTTATCCAAAAGTAAGTTAATCTTCAAGGAAAGCAGAAAGAAACGAAGATACCATAAGGTCAATAAAATTCACATATTATCGCACAAAGAAAGAAACTCTTTTGTTCCTCGTGATCGGGCAAGGGCCGCCCTCGCCAAATTCAACAAGTTTAGTGGGCCTTGCCATCAGCTAGCGATGGTCGTGATCCTCACTAGTCACAATGAAGAAAAAGAAAATTAAAAGTAAAGGAAAAGAAAATTAATAAAAAAAAAATTGTTCATATCAATACAAGTCATAATGGTTAGCATCTATGTCAGTTCCTTCCAGTCAAAATTGGCCGGATTGATTCAATTGCATAAATGCAAAGATTTAAAATTAATTTAGTTCAACTAAAATATTTAGGACTAAATTAGTATAAATGCAATAAGTTTGTGACTTTTTTTATACTTTTCCCCTCTTATGTGGCATTTTAAAAATGTTTTCTCTCTTCTACATGCTATTGGCCTTATCAAAACATGAAAAATAAAAGAAAAATAACAATGTTAGCATCTTCCATTATGACAAATTTGATCAAGTTAATGAAAAAGATATAATTGCACAAATTTGACAAGTTTTTAATTTCATTGCACTTTTTTTTAGTTTTATAATTCAATGGTATTTTTGTGATAAGTTCCGGGACTTACGGTGCATTTATTCCTAGAAATTTAGAAAGAAATTTAATCTTCTCAAGTTTACATAGTTGATTGAGGCGTTAAAAGATCATAACCGAGGAATTAAAAAGTTGCATGTTCAAATTCTACCAATTTGCGCAAAATGTTCAAAATTGGGGTTATTAACACAAGTCAAAAACTCTAATGCTCAGATCTCCCATAAACAATAGCCTAATGACCCACAAAAATCTGAAATATTTTCGTCACCCACCCAGCTTCTATTGTGGCTTACAAACTTCAACCTAGATAGTGACAACTTTTGACAACTTTTTAAACATTTGTTGGGGATCGTCCATCTCTGCATGAGAGAGAGGGAGGTGATGATGTCTTGCGTCCGGCGGCATTTGGGCGTCTCATGTGGGGAGGCCAAGTCAGGATTTGGATAGTAAAAGTTTGCAACAAGGTTACTTTAGGGGAAATAAATAGTGATGTGATATATAAAGACCCTTTTTACTTGTTGTAGTGTTTGATCACACGAAAATGGGGCTGGGGATGCAAAGAAGTTTTGGAAATGAAAGATGCAAAAGATGGTGGTGCAAAATTGTGGCTTTCAAAGAGAAAAATTCAGTAGGGTTTCTAACTTTTTCCACCAAGCTGGTAAGGAATTATCTTTTGATCACGTCATTGCGATGATTGGGGAGTGAAAAATTCATTATGCGGAATGAGGGGATTGACCCACTAAATCCTCATTTTTCAACCCGTGAAGGAAGGAACTGTTGACTTCGGTTCAATCACAAAAGGACAAGCACACCACGCGGCTGATTGGTCATAAAAATTTCCCGTTTTTCCGTGTCAGACACAAAACCTCGACAGTTGAGGGCAAAAGAAAGAGAAACTCAAAAATCTCATGCTCCAACTAATATTTATTTTTATTTTTTAAAATAATATTTATTTAATTTGAAATAATTGAAATTTTGTAAAATTACTTTAGATGATTACTTGATAAGTGTTTTTGATGCACTTGCTAGAGAAATTTCAATAGGTTTTTGTGTTTCCAATTTGTTTGAGAATGATGCCAAAGGCCCCTACTAATTGGTCATACCATGAAGCATTTAATTTGAGGTGAACGATCACTCGTTTAGATCACACTCTCACTAAGAGGCGCACTTACTATTCCAAGAATAGAATCTCACTAGATATATGTGGATAATGTAACATATGTGTATTTATGGAGAATAGTTGAATCAAAAGATTATCTTTTTTATTTAAGAGAAGTGGAAATCGGCTCATTAAGAACTGGCACTTGTTTTTCTTATTTAGCTAGGGGGTACTTCACCTGCCGCCTTAGAGAACCAAAAAGGAAGAAAAGTAGGATCCACTTAAGATGAGCCTATTTGAAGGCAAGTTATTGTTCCTAGGATCAAAACTCGAAAGAGATGGCGTCGTTTAATTAACAAATGTAATGTCAAAAACTTTTTTTTTTTAAGTAGGATTCATTACGATCGAATTACATAAATCTAACATCTGATTTATTTTCTTATTGTCTATTTTGTTGTTTGATCACTTGCTTTCGCAACATGCCATATGATAAATTTTCCTAGGGAAAAGTATCAAAATACTCTAATTTTTTCATTGTTTTTTTCTTTTTTCATTTTCCTTCTTGTTATCTGTCATAGATGAGGGACGGGCTCGCACAAGGCTAGCAAGAGCTAGGCAAGCTCATCTCTCACTTATGGTCAGTTGCTAACGATCGCCTTGGCCAGTGACTAGTCAAAGAAGAAGGAAAAATGAAAAGGAAGAGAGGAAAATAAATAAATAAAAAAAGGAGAGAAGAATTTTAAAAATAAAAATTCGACTTTTTTTAACAAACATTTCATTAACTAAGGGCTCGACTTCCGAGGACCTGCATATGACCTTAATGGGAGGTCTAGAGATTGAGCATTGGGGACTTGAGCATTGCCTTTATGGAATTCGAGTGCCAAGGCATCGAGCACAAGCATTAGGGCTTTGGGCCAGATCTAGATGGACTCGAGCGTGAGTGCTGGGGGCTCGATGGACTCGGAGTCAGAGGCCAAAGACCTGGTCTTGAATGCTAGGGACTCAGGAACTAGGTTTGGGGTTCTAGTGTTTAAGTATAAAGTTTTAGGTCAAGTGCTAATACTTAATCATATTTTGAAAAATATTTTCAGATTTTTCAAAGAGAAAATCATTTTCTTGAATATAAGCATAGGTCCTTCGTTAAATAGGAAAATATTTTCCATTATCTAATTCTTTTAAGTGAATGGAACATCAGAAAAGAAGGAAAATATTTTCTCAAAATATGTCTTTTGTGAAGCAAACAAAGCCTTAATTTCATGACAATTTTCTATTAGGTATTTATTTATTTTTGGTCGGACCTATTTGGTATTAAAGAAGTTCAATTCACGAGTCTCGTTTGCTTCATAAACCAATTAAAACTTGGCACATTACTTAGCAAGCACATTTTAATAAAATCCCTCAATACATCCGCTACTTTCCTCGATGTCTTTTGGCCAAAAGCATCTCCCTTCTTACTTTACTTGACTTTTTACCCCCCACCCCATGTGGTGTGGCACAATTAGTAGTGCTGCTTCGACCCCACCCATGTGTTTCAAGTTCGAATCCTCCAATTTACGTTGCATTTTTCTGGCATTATCTAAGGGATTTATCCGTCACAATGGACACGGGTCAAGAGTATAGGAATTACTCTCACGACCACAACCAAAAAAAAAAAAGTTTTTACTCCACGAAGATCACTATAATAATAGAGAACTACAAGCAACGGAAAATCTGTAATTTTTTTTTCTGGGAGCATGAATAAAACTTATTACTAAATTTAACATTAGATTGCTTATAAATAAAGATGATTTAACATTAAATCTTTTTTATATAGTTAAATCAAATGCTCACAGTAGAGAGAAACAGGCTAAATTCCAAGACTCCATCTATAATTTTCGAGAGAGAGAGAGAGAGAGATAGATGGCGTGCTCCCGAGGAATATACGCCCTTCTAGCTCTATGCGTCCTCTTCTCCACAGACGTTACTCAATCGGAATCGAGAGAATTGCGACCCTCCGACCACGGGCTGCAGTTCCAGGATCCGCCGCCAGCCGGAGCGAAGCCGCCCCAGGAGACGGCGTCCTTCTTCGGGGGTCCTCCGTCAGTGTCATCTCCGGCAGTGCCGCTCCTGAACGGGACAAATTCGAGCGACGACCCGTGGTGGCGAGGAGCAGGAAGAGGGAGGAGAGATCACGTGAGAGGGGTGCTCTTGCTGGCGAGCATCGTGTGCGGAATCGCTGGCGCCTCTCTGTTGTTCGCTGCCGGGCTGGCTTTTCTCTTCAAGTTCCGAAAGGAGAGGTCGGCAGGGGCGGCAGCCCCACCACCACCTCCTCTCCGCCACAGCCACCGCTTCTGCTTCTGCCGCCGGCGTCCGGACAATCGGGAGATTGCAAAAAGTGAATCGGTTCGCTGTTATCATTGCTGATGATGTAGTGTTGTAGTTGTTGATTCTTGCCGGACGACACCATGTAAATTATGTGAAGAGTATCACAAAATCATTCACTGCTCCAAAGGAAAAAGCAACGTTGCTATGATAACCCCTTACCCTTTCTTCTGGACTTTGGTTTTCTCTGTCCTTTTTCCCCCTTAAATTAGGTCTAGCACTATGCAAAAAGCCTTGAATGAAAGCTTCTCAATTAAGATTGTCTGGGGATTAGCACGGGTCTCATTCTCCACCTTCTCGAATGCGAACAATATGTCCATCGAATCATAACCCCATGCCCTATTTGGTGGCTGAGGTTGATGCAGCATTTCATTGCTTCAGAAGACAAAACATATGACTAAAATCGAGTTTATATAACTCGAGTTCATCACAATAATTGATTATATGGAACCTTTGTAGATTTTATGATGCGAAGCTCAGGCTTAATGAGCTCAAGCCAATCAACTCAGATTTTAAATTTTAATCCGGATTTCATTGGACGATACTTTTTGTAATTTTCAATGGTGTTTGTACCTTTATTTAATGAGACGGGTTTTCCTTTGATGAAATTCCTATTTCCCCGCCTCAATTGTATGTCCAGTCAATTTCGGGGAATGACATGGTCCACACTCCTCATGATGTAAAGTTCCCAACTTAGGTGTTTTCCTTGATTGGTTGATGTTAGATAAGTGATTTATATGAAGCGATTCATACGGAATTGCACATGTTCTTCCATCATTAGCATGATCGTGTTTTTTTCATCCTTTCACTCTCTCGACTAGTTTTTTTTATCGATGAATTACAAATATAAGTATCATCAAAATTTATATTGATATCCAAAATTTTGAGGAGAATGTGCCACCTTGCAGTGATTTTCAACAAGTGAGGAAACTTAAAAGGAGGATTTTATAGGCCCACTCCAAACCTATCAAGTCAAAACTCTTTTAAAAAAATTGTACACAAAAAAGGCAAGCGGAAGGTAGGGCCATGATTTTGCCCCTGCATATGAAGTCCTTTTAAAACATACGAAAACTTAGTGGCCTACATTATTTATATGCAACGTTTTGTTTTTCCTAATATAGAAAGAGATCACCAAAGACAATCTATTTTTTTCCATTTCAAGAATAGGAAAATAACAAAAAAGAAAGAAAGAAAGAAACTATCTTCATTGTGGCAATACTATCTTTATTGTGGTGAAAAAAAATTTCACTGAGCAAAGACTATCTTTATTGTGATGAGATTGTCATCTTGGCATTGTGATTGTTGCTTTCCTCATGTGAAGTGAGTAGAGAAGAGGCTACTCATGTTTGAAGTATGCATGTGGGAATGTTTATCATGGTAATCTTGGAGAAATTTCTATTTTTAGTGCAACTCTCTTCATTAAAGCATTCTTATATCCTGCTTTAACATATCCATTTTTTAGATAATCCTTTATTAGTTCAGTTTCTTAGTTTGATAATGCATAGTTGCTTGACTTTGTCTCGTAATTAGAATTGATTAATCTTTTTATGACGTTTTTGATTGATTAATGTTAGAGAAGTTTCCTATCTTTTTTTTTTTAAATAAAATTTGATTCACAGCAACATCTTTTAGTCGATCGAGTCTTGCTGTGATTATCTATTTTCTTTTTTTATACGAAGTCCATCAATTCTACTCCAAAAAATTTAGTTATGCACGCCACACATATGTAATTTTGTTAAATTACATCACATTGTTCCGTTAATCACAATATCATTACACAATATCATTATGTGTGTGTGTGTGTGTGTGTGTGTGTGTGTGTGACGCTTCCTTTTAATGCCTAACAATTACTCTCATGAAGGGAGAAGATATGGATGCAAAATTTATAATTATGACATTATCAATATGTTTTGTCTCATTATGATTTTTTCAAATTCAATAACAATGCCCCTGTCATGGATTGGTAGCAGGTTACTCCAACGTGAGTATTACTTGACTTACTGGCGGTAGGATGCTGGACTATTCATATCCAACTAGGATGTCTGACAAAGTTCTAACTTGTTGGGATCAAAGTGGGATTCGTTAGGGTAAATTCAGCCTATTCCCTCACCTTTTATAGTGAAGAGTTAGGTATAGTCCTGTATCCTCTTGACTCGTGACAATTATCCGACGCTAATTTCTTAGGCTAGGACAGTCACATGGTTTGATCTTGTCTGCTAACCATCTCAATGGTTGATCAAGTCTTGAGGTTGAGCCCATATCATGACAAATTTCATTATCTACCACATCTTTTTGGCATTCATTAGGCCGCAGTTTACATTAATTGGCAAAGATTAAAAAATATTATTATTATTATTATCCCACTTGATCTAACACAATGTTCCCCGAACAATCTGTCAATAGTAATGTACATAATTTATTAGCTTAGATGTAATTTGATAGAACAGTTAATACATCTAAATTCACCTGTTGAGAATCTTATTTTGTATTTTTTTTTTCCTCACTTGTTTGGAAAGTAAGACAAAAAATTGTGTAAGACCGTATCTACTCTTTTTGTAAATTTATTAATTGATCTACAAATCTCTGTGTGCACAAACTTGATTTAACAACACATTAATTATATAATAACATCTACCCACATTTGTTCTCTTCGCCTCTAGACATGTTGCCCCAACGAGGGGATCTCCTAAACTACCATGTTCTCTCAGTCACTCTGTTTCTCGTCCAAGCAGGAAAGTTCTGGCCTGGTGCAGTTCAGCGACAACGTCTCCGAAGTCCATCCGTTCACGATGCAGCCGAAGAGATGACCTCGATCTGAAGGATCATAGCCAAGCACGAGCTTATGTTGCCGTTGTCCTCCAACTCCCTCTCTTCTTTCGAATTATCTATGACCTGCATGAGCCTATCTGGAACAGCCGTTTTGATGAAACAATGGAGGTTGAAGTTGTCCATATACATGCTCTCCGTGGATCTCTTTTCTGTGAACAATTCGAGCAAGGGAACCCTGTAGCTGTAGACATCGACATTGGTTGATAATTGTCATATTCTGCAACATACATTATGATGATCTGGCCAATACGGACCAAGTTCCCATCAGTTTCGCATTTCTTTTTCCTTCCGTGAGAAATTAAAGGGAAGACAGAAAAGAAAAAACTGCTACTGTATCAAGAAGACAAATGGTATCCAATGGTTCAATCCTCATCATCACTACTTTCATATTGACACAAAGACTGGAGTGCAATGCTCGGGCTGGAAGTTGGACCAGCTTTCTTTACCACAGCAATTCGCACAGAGGAAGAAGTGGACAACAATTTACTCGAACTGCAGACATGATGGAAAGACACGGAACTGTAACCAGAAAACTTGCAGAAACAACCAGCGCCACATGTAAAAAGTTACTTTATATGAGCCTACTTCCATGAAGGGAGTCTTCATTTTAATAAAATCCAAAGAGCTTGCAGGAAAAGGGAAGTGCCCGGCTGATCTGTCTCAACACATCCATCATTCAGAAGAGCTAACGTAATTGAAGAAAACATGTTCAAGAAACTTGCAATGCCTCTGTCATTCAAGATGTCACTGGATGTAGCTTTTGTCATGGAATCTGTCGGCTTGTCCAGAAATTCCTCAGAAAATTTCCTCTTCTGCATTTCAAATCAAACATATAAGTAAGCTTTTCTCTAGGCCTCAAAAACAGAAGACAATTCCATATTAAATCAACAACTTACGCTCACCTCAAATCCAAAGACAACTATAACAATATCCTAATTACACAAAGAAAGAGAAGCCAACTTGATTATATGTATTCTTAATTAGAGGGGAGATTCAAAGAATGCTAGTCATTCTATAGAGAAGAATCCAGAACCACATGGAAGACAATCTAATCCATGAAGCATGTCCACCTTTCCTAATTATCAAATGGAGGTACTATCAGTTTTATCGATAGTGTATACACAATCAGCAGACCAGTGAATCATGCTCTTCTGAGAGGTTTGGCATATATTTTCATTAGAGTTGGCAATACATGCATGTACTGGCAATTAAAAGACTCATTTTTTGCTTGATGACATGTGATTCACAAACTATGATCTAACAACTTTAGAACATCTCTTGGTCTCCAAAATTAGGTCCTGAAAGTTCTCAAGTAATTTCATAACTCTTACTCTTTTAAGTTGCTGATTCTTCAACATGCAAATGTCTGACAATACATGTGACACAGATTAAGCACATAAGATGACATGGATTAAGCAAAAAAAAGGCATGCTATACAGATCACGTGTCAATGCATATGCATCTAATGCAAGTAAAGCAAGACAATTGTAAACTTAATCCATACTGAATCAGGGGTTGATGATCACCAAAACAGCATTTCCAATAGAGTATCTTCAAACGAACACAAACTTTTAGATATACTCCTGGATTATACTTAGATTAGAGTACCATATACATTTTATTAAATTATACATGAGCACCTTGTTTTGTCAAGCAAATGACCAGTTTAGCCAGAACTTATTCTTAACGCATTTAAGACTTCTCAACAGATTCACACGTTTAAAGGTAGCCGACAGGGAAGCAAATATGCTGACAATTAGAACATTAGTGACCTTGAGAGTGTTCAATTATTCGTCGTCACTAGCAGAAGGTTGAGTCCGATTTTCCTCATCCTCTGGATCTTCATCTTTGATCCTACAGACAAAATCTTTGGATGTCTGCAAGCAAGTTCCAGCGAATTAATAAGTATAAATAAAAAGAATGAAAAATAGTTCATTTCAGAGAAGTGAAATCAAATAAAGAAGGGCGGTTTAATACTAACATGGAATACTATTGATTTAGTAAGCGCTTCATCCTCTTCCTCGAATTTCCTTTCCTGTCATAGCAACAAAGAAAGGGATAGGAATTGGATCATAGTTTGGACAAAAGTCCAACTCATGAAGTATAAGTTCTGACAATCAATTCATAAAAGCAACCGTGAAGGCAACCAATCTAACATAACCCATTTCCCACAACAGAAACTACTGTTAGACTAACAAGTGAGCTCCATCGATTCTTTAAAAATGAGAAAACATGAACAATTAAGCTGTTGTTAATTAATTTGACAGAACAGAAGAACAAATCATAGATCTCTGCAATCCTATCAAAAAGAATAGATTACTATATGAAGTGATAAAGAACCAACTGCACATAGTAGGATAAGGCTCCAATGTTGCTATCACATGAATAAGTCTCTGAGTTTACAATTCTTTTCCTGCAAACTAGCATGCAAACAATTGGTATCTCCGACTTTTCAAATAATCTGAAACTCGAGACAAAAAACCAGAAGGCACGCAGTACACAGTCCACTGTGACCCAAAAAAACTCTTAACAATTTACTCTGTCTTCTCTTGTTTTTTCTTTTGGATGAAACTAGCCAAGCATCTAGCATGTTACAGTGGCTGGAATGGTCCAGGAAATTTGACAGGTAAGTCCAAAGTAAATGTCATTCTAAACAAATGTGCTATATGTTTCAAAAATTTGCTTTGAACTGAATATGATGAAAAGGTGCTTTGAACTGAATATGATGAAAAGGTGCTTAAGTGAAAGACAACCTTTGAAACTTGAAACCAATATCACATAAGTAATTCTCAAATTTGAGAACCCTTCAGAAATTGCCAAGAAAGATGGACAAAGAAGCTTTTTCTAGGAAGTCTTGTTCAGAAGTAAGGTCAGTAAAGTATCTTAGGTTTCGACCAAAGAAAGAGTATCTTAGGTAACAGGCAATCAAGCCAAAAGAAAGTAGTATATATTTACAAATCTGGTGCGGTTTGCTCTTTGACAAAATTGGCATGATTGAAACTTTTTGAGTGGGTAATCGAACCAAAAAAAGAGCCATCTGGTATCAGTTTTTATGATTGAGACTTCAAAGTAGATAATAAAGCTACAAAAAGCCAGTTCTAAATCTCCATGGGTGGATGGGTGTGCTTGCACCTTCATCCAGCTCTAAATAGGATCGATCACTTCACTGAAGAGTAAAAAACCAATCTTTCCCAAAAAATTACCCCTTGAAGACCACAAAAAAATACTTGTTATTGGCAATAAGAGGAAGAAAAGACTATACTGGGGATGAAGCATACTATAACAGGACCATCACAAGCCCAGGAGGTAGTCAGTAGTTGAAAAGGAACTCAGAGGAGTTATTGGATGCATATCTAGCATGCCATAGTTGACATTAGCACATGAAAAAGAAAAGCTGGATCAATGATTTCTAAGAATATCATGCTTTTGTACATTGGGCGATGAGTAACATAAATTTTTTTCATCCTTCAACAACTTAAGACTTCAAGAAAGTGACATAATATTCACATTTCTTGAATATGGCGAAGGGAGAGAGCCCTAGGGAACGTACCATTATAGAGAAGGTATACCATCCTTGTGGATCTCAGAATACAGCTAATAAAAACTCCCATCTGTCACCAAAATCTCCGGGGCTAACATCACCGATGTAGCTTCCTTTGCACTCTACAGTCAAGATTTTAGAATGAATTAACACCATTGAATAGATGTACACATCATAAAACAACCACCATCATCATGACATTTAGCTGCTTGCCCCTACTTTCTCAATTTCTGGCTAACAAAAGAGACGACTAAGGCACTGAGATCTGCTAATTTCGGCAACTAAGGCACTGAGATTGGATAATTTCTCCTCTGACCTAATATGATAAAAAAAAAGACCTCATCATCCTTTCTGTTCTTCCACTTCCACGAAGTCATCACCCATGGTTACACTTCCCATGCACTAATTGCAACAACTTTAGTATGCCTCGCTCTTAGGTTCCATTACACAGCATTCTATTCATGCACGGGTCTAATTAAGATTTCACTGGAGCATCAAAAGGTAAAGATTATAAAATATTTAGTTATTCATCATACTAACATTGTCGAGAAGTCGGCTCTGCATGGACTGATGTCTTGCCACTCTTATGTAACTAAAATTTGACAAGTCATTTTCCAATTCTATCCAATTTATGCATTCACAGATGCATAATTGCCAATACAGAGGACTTAACCCCTTCACTGATTAGTTCTGCAGAACTCGACTCACCCATCTGTAGTTTAGAGGAAGAAAAAAGGAAAGACGAAATCATAGCTCACGCTAGTAAAAAAAGAAATGGATGATCGATTCATCAAGGCAAGAAGTGAAGCTGATGATCGACACTGCAACATCGATTCTAGTCATCTCAAAAATCATTCACCGGCTTTCTGTCCCATTCCAAGTTTTGCCCAACTACATCGATCCATCGACGACTAGAGTTTGTCATGACAGGACAGAGACGTTCTTTGGCAGCAAGATTCTGTAAAAACCCACAACTCACAGGACAAGATAATCTGCCGAACTATCTGCACCTCCTACGGATGAATGCTGGGACAAAGGCACAACAATATCTACGCAAGCCGAAAATGGAAAATTTGGACCTGTTTTACGCAGAGACTTCGAAGCAGATCACGAGCGAGCCCAGAAACGGCTTCCACGAACTGGGTTTCGGCCATTTGGCGGCCGCCGGCGATGGCGACCGGGGAATTCCGCCTCGCGGTGGCGATGCGAGACGACCGCTTGGAGTCGGAAGGGCGAATTCGGGGGCGGGTCTTGCGTCAGTGTTGAAGAAAAGCGTGGAGACGTGTCATGCGTGGATTGGCCTTGCTCGTGGATATTGGGAAGAAAAGCTTCCACGACAAAGGACAAAGCCAAGACAACGTTACGTGGAACATCGTCGTCGCATCTTACGGAGAGTCGCGTACCCCTTGTCCTAATTACCATGACAAGAAAGGAACTCCTAGGCTTCAGAAAATCAATAATTTAAAAATATTTTTTATAATAGTCTATCAAATTTGTTTAGCAAGATTTTCTGTCATGACTAACTGACTTTAAAGAAAAGTTATGAACACCAAATTGTTTAAGCTCACATTATAAACTAAATATTTTATTATGAAATAAACTTATTATTAACTGAGGTATATTACTATTTTTTTCAAAATATTACAAACCATGGAAACTAGAAATTTTACAATAGTCAATGGAAAAGTACGCCCTCTAAAGAAAAGCTAAGAACAGATAAATCCAGGGACAATTATATGTGCCAAAGGAAAGTTACAATTCATCAAGGTAGTTTAGGCATGACAAAAATATAAATCCAGTGGAGGGTTTTGCGACGACCCTCATCGACTAAAAAAAGGGGAAAGTAAAACCAAAACGAAATAAAAATTCAAAAATCCAAGTCGAATGATTTGTCAAAAATGATATTCAAATGATTGATTTTACTCAATGTGACACTTAAATAAGCAAAAGACTAGTTATGGCGTTAAGTGAATGTCATATTTAAAGTTACGGCATTTACGTTATTCTTCTCTCATTCTTGGTAGTGATCCAAGACTAGAAATTATACTCACTCATTGCCTAAGTTATACCATTGGATAAATAAATAAGCAATAATGCTTCCCCCAACTTTCGCAAACATTAAATTCATTAGAATATTTAAATAGTAAACCCAATATTTATCCAAAGACTTAAATTTTCAAATAAGTTAGTAGTGATTTCATAAAATTTTGCAATTCTTATTTCAATTGATACATCCGAATTTGCTGAGAATAATCTAATAGTGTGGCCAATTGGATCGTGAAGACCCAAATTAGAAATTCCCATACAAACCCTCAGATCTTTTGTCTTCTGAAGTCCATCTCACGTACTCCTTCATTATTACTAAATGAAATTTAAGGAGCGTTTATTGACAATAAAAACCTCCTCAAATTTAGTAATTACATTATTAAATTCATGCACCGGGTCATCAATTAGTAATTAACATAAACCCCGTGTTCGGTTGTAATACGTGATAGATAGTGTGAACTCCATGCCATTCTCTATTGTTCACTAACAAACCCTAAAATAAATAACAAATCTGAAAATTTGGCACCTCCAAAATCAATTTCAGAAAATGGTCTAAGATGGGTAGAGATTATTTTTTTTGTTGAAATAGAAATATATTTCAAAGTGGGCATTATGATATCAAAGACAAAAATAGGGGATATATTTTGGCAATTTTTCGCATCCACTGATTGAGACCTAATTAGCTCTATAATGAGGAATTTAATTGAGGGGTATCACCGTATTTGAGAAAAGAGGAGAGAGGTTTTTTTTTTAATTGAAAAAAGAGCACATACTCACACAAAATGTGTCCCATAAACCATTGCATGCCTATCGATTTGTTTCCACTAGTTTAATGTATGTATCGTTCAAACTTTATTTTAGGGATTGTTTTAAAATTTATTTATCCGCTCAATTACGCTTATCATTTGCGTATTCTCTTATTACACAGCATAAAAATACACATGAATGTGGTGTAACTCAATTCTTCATACGGTGAAATTATAAAATGCTTACCATGTAATACCTTGTAGCACCCTTTATATACTTTTATCATTGAGAACTTAGATGTATGTCTAATATTATTATTTTTTTGTCATATATCTCATGTAATGTTGAAAAAAGTTCATTAACACTATATGATTTTTTTTCTAAAAAAAGGAAAAAGTCATTAGAAAATCCTAACTATGCCCATGCTAGAATATTTACCCCAAACATTTTTTTATGACATCATAAAATCAAAATTTTACATGTGTGATACATTTACTCCAAACTTATTTTATAACATAAAAATCTCCAAATTTATATCCATATAACACGTTTACCTCAATTTATATTGGATGCAAAAAACCCTAAACTCATATATGTGTAGTACATTTATCTTAAATATTGGGGTAAATGTGTCATATGAGTATAAATTTATGGTTTTTTGTATCACAAGAAAAAAGATTAGGATGAACACGTTGTATAAGTTTGAGGTTTTTTGTATCATCAAAAAATATTTGAAATATATATATATTTCAGTAGGCATAATTTAAGGTTCTCATTGGTTTTTTTCCAAAAAAAAATAATAAAGAAAACTAGTCTACCTAGAAGGACGTTTCGATTAGCCTTCTATACATAAAGAAACAATTGGAGTATGTCATATTACGACTTCCACTCCGCCTTGACAAAGCTGAAAGAAAAAAAAAAAAAAAAACAGCTAGGAAGGAAAACAATCTGACTCCACATAGGCTAGGGCGGCCTTTTGAAATGAAGGTGAAAACATTTCTGTAGAAAGCATTCTCTCACAGAGGTACTCTCTCTAAACTTTCTCTCTCTACGATCCATGTGAGCAAGTGATCTTGAGAAACGCTTAGCATAGGCACACTCCATCAATCTCGGGAAAAGCTTAACTTAGGCACTCCACTATAGTTAAAAACTAATGCAGATTATGATTCTAACCCTTTCTCGTCCTAGTGAAGGGGAAAACTGTTGGTTGTATGCCCTAAGGCTATTATGTAATAGTTACATATTAGGGATTTCGGTTGTATTTTCATCATTATTTAATTAATGACAATGACGTATTCATTCATTTGTCCAATTATTTTATATTTATGAATGATTCCATAAGATCAATTGCAACTAGACCTATTCTTGAAACGTCAAGAATATATGTGACGGGTTCATAATTAAACTGAATCTTTAAATCGTTCCCGGTCGATGGATTATTGAGTAGATATTAATAATCCTGTTAAGACCGGTGTGTTCTTAACTTCACCATTAAGTATTTGATACTTAAGGGAATGATGAGTTACATGTCATTAGGTATTATGATGCCTAAGTTAGAACACAGGTGTTTGTATTAGACAAATTCACTGAACGTGACGTATATGGAATGATTAGCAACATGAAAGCTTTTAGCGTGGTCAATGTCTAATTGTTCATGCTTTGGTTTTGTGTAAATAATCCTTAGACCCGAGACACAGTGTTAACTTGTGTATTGAACAATTATGGTTCACGGGTGCACATAATGCCGGGTCATTGATCCGTCTTTATACATAATGGTCATAGTTTGTTCATATACAAAGTTACACATGTGCGCAATATGGAATCTATCTCCTTATTATATGCAAGGTATGATAATGATGTCCTATGCGATCTAATTGTGACACTGCATTGAAATACTCGGCCGGGGTTGTAACCGAGAATAAATTGTTTATGTCTCAAATAAAATGCATGTCAATTAGATTTGTGCATATGATCGAATTAATGACTTGATAAATATTCCATGGTCTTTGTTTGATCGGGACATAGTAAGACAGAGGGATTGAATTACACTGTAGCCAAAGCTGACAAGTTCATTATGTTCTTAAAATATTCACACTATTTGGGTAGCCATGACATATTGCTAGATGTCAATCATGGCTTGTAGGACCCAAAGATTAATCGGGACAATTAATTCTTTTGGAAGTACTAATGTGTTAGTACAAGTCTTACTACCAGCTTAGTGATGAACCTAAGGATGTCACACACCATAAACAATTTGGATAACGTGGAACAAGAGAGAAATAATGTTGCAAATGTGTTTACAATTACTGCAATTGAATTGTGTCGATTTGAAATTAAATTAAATAAGATTTAATTTAATTTGTATTACAGTCACGGGCCTATTTGCATATGATGCACATGCATGCCCGAAGTGGATACATGTTAATGTATTCCATTTGTACATATAAAGAGTATATTCTTTTTATTTTAAAAGGAATTGATTAATTAATTATTTGTTCATTTAATTAATTAATTAATTAATACCTTTTAATAACCAATAATAAAATGATATATAAAGCTTCCTACATGTGCACGAAGCACGTGTATGAAAATTGGATGGTCAGCAACCGCTGACCATCATCCACGAAATCGTGCATGAACGGTCAGCAGTTGCTGACCATTATGCACGATCGTTCGTGCATGAGTGGGGACGATCAGCAACGGTTGCTGATCAGTTTATATCTTTATTTTAAAAGGTTTGTTTTTGTGACAAAAAACAAAGGGTTGAAAAACAGAGAAAGTTGGGCTTGCCTTTTGTGTTTTTAGAGAGAAAATGCTTTGTTGAAAATAGAGAGCAAATTGGGTGCGTGTTCTTGTGTCTTTGATACGCAAGTAAGAAGGGCGTTATCTCGTTCGGGCCGTGACTATTATACATCAAGAATACGACAGATTGTTTTCACGTGATTGCTAGCACGATCGAAGTGGTGAATATCCGAAAGTTCTCTCTTCTGTTCAACGTTCGTTGTTAGTGTGTCTAAAATAGAGGTCCGACGCTTGTGAGACTCAAATTGTAGAACATCCGAACCGACTCGTTTCAAAGCGCGCTTCAAGAGATATTTCGTTTAACTCTCTTTTATGTTTAGATTTTTTGATTAAAACGCACGAACAACGCCTAAGGAGAATCATGTATAAAATATATCTTTGTTTCCGCTGCGTTCTTTTCGTTAATTTTTCTTATACATGATTCATGAAATCCTAACAAAAACAATTTATCAAATACTTGAATCTATGTAAATATTCAAAGGAGGAAAAACAATTACAGGGATCCCAATTGGATACTTGAAATCGCAAAGGAAAGGAGGAATTTGGCAGGAAAAAGTGCCGTTGGTCACATAATTAGGCACACGAGGTGTTCAAGTTTCCAACTGAGGCTCTACATCTTGCTATCAATCTTTTCTAAGCATATTTGCCCGTTCATCTAGTGAAAAGAAGAAAGCGAATTTGGTTGGAGTAACCACCCTACGATTGACTCTTAAGTATGTTGGAATAAGACGATCCATCCTTGTGTCGATTTATTTTCCAACTCGGTGCTTACATAGTGCCTTATAGAGGAGATTTCGTGCTCTGCACAGGAGATTCTAGATATGATAGGCTTTGGAGAGAAGCAAACTACCCATTCCTTATTTTGCTTCTGTTTCTCTATTAACTTTTCTTTTCTTACATTACTCTCTGTCATTTGACATTATGCAGGAGGAATTGATCTTGAACACTATAGAATATGACTTGTCAATTGCGACTTTCGTCCACATTTATGTGGAAGTTCCTTAAGGGAACTAAATATGATGAGAGGGTACCTGGTTTATGTTAATGTTATTGTTATGAATTGTTTTTTTTTTTTTTGGTCAAAATGAATTGATCTTAGGAAAAATTCCAAATAAGAGTATGAAATGGATATTATTTCAAATAAGGGCTTGAAGTCTCATTTTTTCAAATATGGACATTGTTTCAAATAAAGACTGAAGTAACCATATCAGTCTCAAATAAAGGCCTAAATTCACCAACTGCAAAAGGTAATTTCGTCTTTTTAAATTTTTTCTTTTTTTTCTTTTTTTTTTTTTTGTAAAAAACAAACTAAATAAAACTAAAATTCAAAAAATAAAAAGGAAAACACAGGTGGGAAGGCTCCCTCTTGCCTATGGCCGTTGCCCACTCGCTGTGGGGCGAAGCACGATGGTCGGCAAGCCCGCCGACCAAAGGTGAGGGCCTAGTGGCCCTTGCCAAAGACGAGAGAGGGCCCTCAGATCTTGCCACATAGGTCTGAGGGCGCTAGGTGAGGGCTGGCAATCTTGCCCTAATCTGGGAGAGGGTCACCACCCTCTCCATGTTGGCCATCGCCTTTGGTTAGGCATGGTTGTAGGCCCTCACCTAGGCATTAACAACCCCGCCGATCATTGCTGCCGCCGATGCCCCATTGGTGATGGGGCGACAACCGTGTTTTCCCCTTCTTCTTTTTTTAAATTTTTTCTTTTTTAAGTTTTAATATAATTTAATTTAAATTTAAGTTGTGTGGACAAATATACCCCTACTCAATGGATTTTTTTACTAACCAGCAAGCCGGCAAAAACTAGGCCCTTATTTGAAACAGTTATAATCACTTCATGTCCTTATATGAAATAAAGTCCAATTAGGCTCTTTTATTTAGAATTTTTATTTGATCTTATTTCATTAGTATAGAACACGATTTGATTTGGGTTTCTATTTGTACCTTCAACTAGATCAAGCACTTGTCCTTTTTCTTGATCGATCTTTGTCTAAGGACGCTCACATTTTGACCTTCAGTATAACCTGCCGCTGCAAGTTACACCGCCTATACCACTATTAAAGGGTGTAAACCATGCAGTATAATTTATAGCAGTTAACCGATTGTAGTGCCTGACAGATCTTGTAAGTAGCGAGTGACTTCAATTTATTGTTTGTTGCATTTTTCATCTCTCTGTTTATATCCTCTAGGGACTTAGGAATCTGATGGGTCACATTTCCTTTTGGTTAATTTTCCTTTGTACAGGGAATGCTCGAGACTGATGGTGACTTTCCATCAAAAAGCAAGGAGTGTCAAGAGTGTGTATAATAAGTATTGCACGAGGAGATATGACTGCGTAGCTAAAGCTACATCGGCTCGTTTTCTCTTGAAGACCGAGTTTAGCATATCCTGTGTCTTCAAGCTTACCTGTTTGTTCAAGCTTTTTTGCGTCTTGAGAGAATTAAGAGACCTTTAACAGATCTTGTTTTGGTGTCTGATGAGGTATTTGTGTTAAGCGGCTCCTTGATTTTAGAGGGTTCTGGTAATAGCCGAGTCTTCTTACTGTACAGGTGATTTCGAACTTATCGGCTCTTTCAAAGCCCTTGAACAGAAAGCCTAAATTCCCCACCATCTTTCTTCCTAAATATCACGGCTGATGCAAAATCCTATTCCAAAAAATTGATGCAGAATCTGTCTGGGAGGGAGTTTTGCATTCAGGAACAATAAGAAACAGACCGGTGTCATTTCATTTTTCATCATTCAAATTGGGAAGTCACAATGTCAGCAGTCATAAATTGCTTTGGATAAACCGAACATGAGAAACAACTTCCTGGCGAACAGCATCCCTTCGTATCTTCCCTGTAGTAGTGGTCGGGAAAGGCTTCTTCCAAGGAATGAAAGTTTTGGGTATCTTAAATCTGCAAAGAAAGTAATGATATAATATTTTGGTCGAGAAGATCAATTATGATGAATAAACATTAAACAATCAACATATGCCTAGAAGTTCACGTGGCTGTGTGCATGGGTTGTGTGATTGAGAGAGAGAGAGAGAGAGAGAGATTTTAGGATCAAAATAGCTGGAGATTTGAAAGAGCGATACCCTGTTAAGTGCCTGTCTCTGCAGTACTGTCGAAGAATTTCATCAGACAACAAACGTTCTTCTTTTTCAGCTCCAAGTTCATGGCTTTTATCAGACCAAAGCCAGTTGTCTTTCACACAAATACACCCAACAACCATCTCAGTCAGGCGAGCTTCAGGGATTCCTATAATGACGATTCCAGCTACTCCTGGATGTTGGAGTAGTATTGCCTCTACCTATGTTGTGAAATGAGAACATGTCCCAGGAAAATGAGCCAAGAGTACATCTCTTCGTGGTAGCTAACCATGACTTTGAGAAACTAAACAGGTTCATCATTGAAAACATAGAAAAATAAAACAGGTTCAGTTGCCCCTACCTATCACAAATCTATGCTTAGTTGAAGAGAAAAAAAAAATTCATTTCTAAGCCAATTCGTACATGATAAATTGTATTACCTCTTCAGGGTAAACATTTTCTCCCGGTCTTGATCCGACCACTTTCGACCAATGAGCCACACCTGACCATGCTCATCAATGAAACCAACATCACCCGTGTCAAACCATGAATGACTGCTAGAGACTGATGACCGAACTTGATCCCAGTATCCAATCATCAAATGTGGACCTCTGGTTAGAATTTTCCCAATGCCAATTGAATCATCACCATCTGTCCTCAATTCAACATGTGGGGCAGGTTTGCCAACACAAATGCCACGTGGTCTTTGAACTGAGCTGAGATCTGCTCTGACATGAAATTGATGGGGCCGGTAGGAAAATGAGAAATGTGGGTCATAGAGAGTCATGAACATTAGTGAAGAACAAGTCTCTGTCATTCCTGCATATTGAGAAAACAAAGGAGAAAAAATAGTATAATGAGGAGAGAAGTTCAATGCACTTTGCTAGCAGGTTCCACTCCAATTAGCATCGAAGTAGTAAAATTAACAGCATTATGGTTTAGAGGTTGCATACCATAGGCTGAGAGAATCTTAGCTCTTGGGAAGAAGTTGACAGTTTCTTTGATAAGATCGATTGACAAACTTCCTCCACCATTTAATATCTTTTTCACAGAGTCTCTTCCTTTCCGTGGTCCCTTCTCCCTGAGGAAACTAGGAATTAAGCAAAAGTCCCCACAAAGAGCCTTACTTGGAACTTAGATAATGTAAGTGGCCGATGCTCTCTACACTTTATGTTTAGTATTTACATTGCTCGTGAAATATCACTCCTTGTAGATAACCTGAGAAAGGATATTAGATCAGCAACCATGGCCGGAACAGTGATCAAAGCGGTGACGTCCTGTTTCTATAACCTCAATGGCTGTTTTAGATTCGAACTTGGGCATTAAGACATGGCAAGCTCCAGCCATTAACATGGCCATGGCCGATGAGAGACCCCCAATGTGGCACAAAGGAGCAGTATGCAAATAAACCTGCAAAAATTGAATAAAAAAAAATTCACTTGTCATATTACTCTGACTCTAATTGCCTGTGGACCTTCCAAATATGGAACCAGTCACTTGAGACTTATCTTTACAATGATTATAGAATGTGCGATTGCCAAACAGGCATGAAGACGATAAAAGAGAAGAAACTTGGAAAGGGCATACATCATTCTCACTGTAATTACATATGGCTATTTTTGCCATAGATTGTATGAACAAAGCTGAATGGCTTATGGCAACTCCTTTTGGCTTCCCAGTAGTCCCTGAAGCCAATAAGCCCAGTAAATCTAGACATCTAGAAATGAAAACTTGGCAAGTACCACGCATAACTACAAACTACCAATGCTACATTTTTCCAAACTTAGGCATCAAAGTGGCCATATGATTGACATACTGACCACTGTGAAAATCACAGAGAGGAAAGTAAATCTATAGCCAGAACCTACGCCCAAAGAAATCTATTAATTAATGGAATGCAAGACAGCATCTGAACATAGAAAGCAATATCACACAATGTAATCCTTTAATTTGAAAAACCCTCAAAAAATTTGCGAAAAAATATGGACAAAGGAACTTTATCTAGGGAGTCTTGTTCAGAAGTAAGGTCAGTAAAGTATCTTAAGCAACAGGTGATCAACCCAAAAGAAAGCCGTATATATTTACAATATCTGATATCGTTTACTCTATGGCAAATCTGATATGGATAAAACATTTTGAGCAGGTAATCAAACCAAAAAAGAGCCATTTAGTATCATTTTGTATGACTGAAACTTTGAAGTAGGTAATAAGATGGACTAAAGCGCCATTTTTATATCTCTGTGGGCGTATGTGTGTGCTTGCACCTTCACACTTCTCTAAATAGGATCTATCACTTCATTAAAGAGTAAAAAACCTATCTTTTGCACAAAATCACTCATCAAGAACTACTAAAAATACTTGTTATTGGCAATAAGAGGAAGTAAAGACTATACCAGATGTGAAGCATATTAAAACAGCACCATCACGAGCCCAGACGTAGTCAGTAGTTGAAAAGGAACTTGGAGGAGTTATTTGATGCAGATCCAGCATGCCCATAGTTGATACTAGCACATGAAGGTTATAGCCGGTTCAATGATACTAAGAATATCATCACTTTATACATTGAATGATGGGTAACATCAATGTTTTCATCCAGCAACTACTTCAGATTTCAAGAACGCAACTCACCGTTCACATTGTTTGAAAATGGTGAAGAAAGGGAGCCCAAGGAAATATGCCATTTTAGAGAAGGTATACCATCCCTGTGGAGTTCAGAATACCAACTGATGCAACTCTCATCTGTCACTAACATCACAGGGCTTACAGCTAACAAGGCCCATATCGCTTCATTAGCACTCTACAATCAAGACTTTTAGAATGAATTAATATGGTCATATAGATGTACATATCATAAAACAATCACCATCATGAGCTGTAGTGGTTTGCCCTACTTCTTCAATTTTCTGGTTGACAAGAGAGAGAACTAAGTCACTGAGATCTGCTAATTTCAGCAACTAAGCTACTGAGATTGGCTAATTTCTCCTCCAGCATAAAAAGATGCAGAGACTTGATCATATTTTCTGTTATTCCACCTCCACATAATCATGACCCTCAGTTACAATTCACAAGCACACTTGCAAGAATTTTAGTGTGCCTTTCTTTTTGGTTCCAATGCACAACATTGCATTCACGCGCTGGTTAAATTAAAATTTCACCTGAGCATTCAAAAGGTAAAGCATATAAAAGATTAGCTGTTCATCATACTAAGTCAGCTCCTGATGGACTGATGTCTCGTCACAGGGAGCCCTGCTTATGTACCAAAAATTTGTCAAGTTACTTTCCAATGTTGACTATGAATTTTCGTTCTATCCAATTTATGCATTCAAATGTATAATTGCCAATACAGAGGACTGAACCCTTGATTCGTTAGTTCTGCAAAACTTCACTCACCCATCTGTAGTTTAGAGGAGCGACGATCCTCCAACGAATGCAACAGCAAGTAACCACTCCAAGTAGCAGTCACTAACATTAGAAAACCAAAAATTTGAGAAAAAAAACACGGAAAAAACAGCTCACACTAGTAAGAGAAGAAATGGATGTTCAATTCATCACAGCAAGAAGCGAAGCTGATGATCGGTTCTGCAACATCGATTCTAGTCATCTCAAAACTCATCTCATGGGCCCTCTACCCCACTTCAACTTTAACCCAACTACATCGACTCATCGAAAAATAATGTCAGTCGCTCATTACACGTTATGCTTGATAACTCTTTCCTGGATAGAACACTGACATTCCGTGGTAGCAAGAGTCAACACTAAGAACCCAGAAGATAAGATTCTGCTGAACTCTTTGCACCTCCTACGAATGAATGCTGAGCAAAAAGAATCACAACATCTACACAAGTGAAGAATAAAACCGGACCTGTTATATGCAGAGACTGCGACGACGTCACCGGGCTTCAGGCCGAGCCGAAGCAGAGCATGAGCGAGCCTGGAAACGGCTTCCACGAACTGGGGTCCGGTCATCTGGCGGCCGCCGGCGACGGTGACCGGGGAGTTCCGCCTCGCGGTGGCTATGCGGCTCAAGCACTGGCATACATGTGGCTCTGAGAAACGGCCCATTTCTTGGTGCGCTCGGAGACGGAAGGCAAATTCGGGAGGCGGGGTCCGGCGACGGCGTTGAAGAAATATGGGTGGGGGCGGGGTCCGTGGGTGGACCGGCGTCGCCAGTGGATGTGGGAAAAAGCAAAGCTTAGGACAAAAAGTCAAAGCAAAGACAAAGTCTTGTCCACAAAATCGTTATCACATCATGTGTAGAGCCGCATTACCCCAATCCAAATTTCCCACGTGATACATGGAATTTCCACGCATTTGATGTCAAACGGAAAAATTTTAAATAAGTAAAGAGAGAAAAAATGTGCTCAACTGGATATGTTTTGTGGGTTTTTATTTTTCTATTGTAAATTAGTAAAGTTAAAGGGAAAAATTTTAAATAAGAACATGAAATATCCTCATTTTCTCAAATAAAAATAAGTGAATTTAATTTCAAATAAAGACTTAAAGACCTAAAATTTTCTCATTTTCTCACATTAAAGTCGGAAGTAGCTATGGCTACTTCATATAAGTACCTCACCTCGACATTCGGCATTTTCATCCAAAGGAAATTTTTACCTAAATTTTAGTTAAATTTGATGAAAAATTAAAACAAAAAAAGTTTTTTTTCTTTAAAAAAAAGGCAAAAATAGGCCTGGAGGGCTTGCTAGCCACCACCCCACCATCGGTGGCGGGTGGCGTGATGACAATGATTGGCGAGGTCACCAATGCCTCACTCTAGTCTAGGTAAGGGTTGATGGCCCTTGCACGAGTCTAGCGGTCTTCTCCCAAATTAGGGCAAGAGCCAGTCTTCACTTAGAATTGGGAGAGGATCGTTGCCTCTCTCGAAATATGTTGATTGCACGGATTATTTGCAAATATGAATATTACCAAGAGGAAAAAAGAGCTATCTTCAACCCCCATGTGCTAGTGGGAGATGATTAGTTTTATCAAAAGAGTTAAGCCGCCCATGTTGGACCAAACTCGGCCCGTAACCCCAAAAGGACCGATAAGAAAGGACAGTTATTTTTGTAAAATAAATTGCTATATAAAAAAAGAACGTTAAAATAAAAAAATAAAGTACAAACCTTCTTCAAGTTTTTGCTGTAGGTGAATTCTCTCTCAAGAAAGGAACTCAAAAGCTTCAATTGACAATTGAAGGATCAATCCTTCTCAAGACTACAACCACATTTAATCCGTGAAAAATAAGGTACATCCCTCTTGATGATGTGTCTTACGATCGGTGTTACAAGTATCTTCAGGCCCATTCCGCATTTATGTTTTAGTGTTCAATAGTTTGAGTATCCGTTTTTATCATAAATTTGTTACCTTTAGTTTCTTTTGAGTGATCCATTTATAATATAAGGTTTTCATTCCTGTAGTGTTAATCATCTTTAAATTTATACTACCCAATCCCTTTTTATCATATTTTATTCTCATGCAATTGTTTAAAGTCATTACATAATCATAAGGCTGCGTTTGGTCAATTGGATAAAAACCAAGATATGATATGTTTTATTCTATCCTGTGTTTGGTATCTGTCTAGGATAGGATAAGGCCGGATATAGACGAAATATAAACCGGATAAAAAAATCCGAGGAGGGGAGTGGGATAAGATCTGATAGGATTTCTTTTATCTGAAACATAAAACCCTACGCTTTTTTTCTTTCTCCGTCGTTCACCCACAGACATCTCTCTGTTTCCAAAGTATCGACGTTGAAGCCTTCTCATCAATAGCTCTTTGATTCTCATCGAAATTTTACGAAAGCAACGAATTTTCAAAGGTAAATAATCTCTCTCTCTCTCTCTCTCTCTCTCTCTCTCTAACGTTAACGAATTTTACGTAGATCAGAATCGTCTTCTTGGTAGTTTTGAATCTGTAGATTTATAAAGGCCTTTCTGCTTTTGTGCAAGATATTTGATATCTTCAACGCGAATTGTTCGTTCTTGGTTCGGTTCTTCGATACCCAGATTTCCAAGGCTATTGCATCTCCTACAGCAATTGTTTCACCATAGACAACAGCTTGTCTATATATAAGACAGCAGGGGACACACTGGAGTACCTGGAGTTTTGCGACCATGACTTGAAGCCTTCCTTGAAGGATGTTGTGTAGGTTTGGCATGGAAATATGCAACAACAGTCTCAATCTGCTTAGGTTTTGAATTTTCTTTGCTTTTTCTTCTTCCCTCTTTTCTGGGTTTTTGCTTGGGTGAAAGGATTTCTTGAGTCTGTTGAGCAAATTAGTTGCTGCAACAGGGAAAATTGACAAGTTGTATCTATCTCTTGCTACCTCATTTTAGTGTATATTTTTATCACAAATGGACATTATTATGATACTAAAGATTATATGCTTTCCCTTGCTGTCGGCTTTTTAAGTAATTGTCTT
Source organism: Eucalyptus grandis (assembly GCF_016545825.1). NCBI lineage: Eukaryota > Viridiplantae > Streptophyta > Magnoliopsida > Myrtales > Myrtaceae > Eucalyptus > Eucalyptus grandis. Next base: position 3,472,930 of record NC_052615.1, read on the forward strand.
TGTAAAGTGTTTTTTACTTATGAAAATGTTCAAAGAGTACCCTCAAGGCACTTGTTAAAAGTTACTAATTGTGCTTTGGAAATACTAACATTGTTTTATAGAGAAAAGATATATTTAAGTATTATGACTTTTGAGCATTATTCACCTAAGTGCCATAAGTTTCATCAGTCACTTGAGTTGCAAACATACATTTTCTTAGGTCGTATGAGTGATATAACTTTCATACGATTTTCATTCGATGAGGTTATTCTAAAACGTTTGATGTTGAAGGGGTATCTAAAAGATTATTTCAAAGGAACAGAAAAAATTATTACGATGCGTAATCATGAAATTCAATGAGAATCTATTAATTTGAAAAAAGATATATTGTTTTGGATGATTTTGTGAATATTAAATCTGCAAATATGAGGATATCTGACTTTAAATCCGTAGTTCACCAAATAGTAAATTGGATAGGATATGAGGATATTCGACTTTAAATCCGTAGTTCACCAAACAGTTGATAGGATATGAAGAAATCCATGGATTTCTTATCCTATCCTATCTAGTCCTATCCCGTTTAGAAATTCAGATGACCAAACGCAACCAAAGTAGGTAAAAGCAAGGAGCATGCCAAGAAGATCAAGCAATTTAAGTGCTCTACGCCTACAGAACATGTTCTACTTGAAATTCTTGGTGATGAAACCATTAAAGGAAACAAGCTTTCAAGTCAATTCAAAACCTTCTCACTTGCTAGAGTTGCAGGTACAATAAATGAGAGATTTGGCATCAATCGTGAGTTTAACCTATTAAATGAAGATGTTTAAAAGCATATGCAAGACCATTCAAATTGCACGTGGCAAGAGCGAATCCAATTAAGATGACAATTGTCATGGTAGGGTAAGACTAATTTAATCAATATGCACAATTTCTTCATCATTTTTCGTGGGCCATTAAGGGCGCCTTTGATAACATTTTTATTCCAAGAACAATTTTAAAAAAAATCTTTTCAATTTCTATTTCCTGAAATAATTTTTTAATAAAATAACACATTTAGTAATTACACAAAATTTCTATTCTGAAACAGAAAAAAATATATGTTTATTATGACCCACAATTTTTTATTTTTAATATTTTTTTAAATGTTTCTTTTTCTCTCTCTTCTTCTTCTTGCTTGCTTTGGTGGGCGATGGCGGTGATTGACAGCAAACAACGCAACCAACGGTGACTAGCTAAGGGGCCGACGACCGGTGACCAGTTAGTCGATAGCAGGGGGCCGACGACCGATAGCAAGCGGGAGGGAGACGACGACGACAACGAGGGGGTGAGCGGCTAGCGGCGGGCAATAGCAATGACGGGCGACTTGCAACCCACGACTAGTGGCCATAGCGAGCAATTGGCAAAGGCAAGTGACAAAAGCGACAAGGGGTGACAGACGACGAACGGTAGGGAGGAAGAAGAAAGAAAGGAGAAAAAGAAATAACTTATTTTTAGAAAATTGTTCTTTGAAACAAGAAACTACTTTTTTATTTTTATTTCTTTTCCACATTTATTCCCGAGCACTTTTCTATTTTGGGAGTAAAAAAATTAACGTTACCAAACAGATTTCTATTCTTTTTCTATTCCGGAGAACAAAAGAAGAAAAAAATCAAGGAGTAGAAATGTTATCATGTAAGCCCTAAGCGATCTGTCCATCTTTTTTCAAGGGTCAATTTCATAAAAAAGCATGAACTTTAGGTGTTATCCCAAATCTGACCCAAACTTTATTTTGTCTCAAAAAAAGCACGAACTTTTAGGGTTGTCCCAAATCTGGCCCGAACTTTATTGTCTCAAAAAAGCACGAACTTTAGGTGTTGTCAAATCAGCCCCAACTTTATTTGAGACAAAATAAATTAATTCTATTACAAATAGGCTTCACATCTCTATTTAACTATAAGATGCACACGCTTTTAATATCTCGCTTTAAGGCAATGTAATCTTCTGTTTTCAACCCAGCTTATGGCATTGCAAAAGGTTTACCAATTGTTAATTGATCTAATGGCCCTAGCTATGTGCCTCGTCCCTTAATCAAGCTGTTGAATTATTTTTCCCATGAGAATCATCGTAAAGTTCACCTCATTGGAAGGCAAACTTAAATTAAACACTTCCTCCAAACACTCGAATGCGGCATTGTTTTGCCGTGTTGGATATTATTGGCGTGGAAATGCCATGTCGGATAACTGTGAAATGAGGATGGCGGATTTGGGATACAAAGGAAAATTTGGCATTTTTGACAGAAAATAAATTTCGGGCAGATTTGGACAATACTTAAAGTTCGTGCTTTTTTTTAGACAAAATAAAGTTCGGATCAGATTTGGGATAACACCTAAAATTCATGCTTTTTTTTTAGACAATAAAATTCGGGTCAGATTTGGGATAACACCTAAAGTTCACGTCTTTTTTTATGGAATTAGCCCCTTTTTTCAACATCTACTGTTCAGGTTCTCTTTCATGACTTGGATGGATGGTGGCCTACATATGTCCTTGCAATCGATGGTATTTTTTTTTTTGGTAAAGAATCAACATTATTGCAATCGATGGTATTGATAAACTTCGGACTCAAAAATTTAGCCTCGACAAAGTTTTTTGATAATCCATCCACATTTCGAACGTGCACTCTCCATTTGATTAATTTGTAATCCTAATGAGTCTTCTTCTTCTTCTTTTTTTAAACCATTCAAGGTTATAGTTGGAATTGCTGCTCTCATATATTGCCTGAGGTTTTTGTTGATTGTAATTCTTATATCTATGTATCAACAAATCTTTTAGCAGACACTATTGTGCTAGTGCGAGATTAAAAATCATTATTGAATTACATTAGCCGGAGCACTATGCATAATACAGACATCTAAACTATCTGGTCGGAATTCTCATGAAAGTATTTGCAATGATAAGTTCATTCCCACGAAAAGTCTTTGTACTACAAAATTAATATATATGATGAGTTGGCTCCAGTGATTAGAAAACATATCGCCACCAGGGACTGGATTAAGCAACTCGGAGATATTGATGTGCAACAAGTTACGGAGGTTGATTCCTCGCCTATTAATTTAGGCAACGACTTTGATGAGCTGATGAAGCTGATGAAGGGATCCAAAATATCTTCATCTACCATGCCTTCTAAAAAAGGAGTCACAAAAGAAGAAAACGTACCAACGATGATGATGATGAGTACAAAACACCTCCAAAACAAGAGATAGCATCAACAATTCAATCATTGGGTCAAGATAGGATTGCCACTCAAATCTCTACAACGAGGTGATCAAAGTTGATGTATTTGATAAAGTTATCCTTACGTCAATCTTTGACTATCTAGCGGAGAATGAATAATGAGTAATGCATTCATCATGAAGAATGCAAAGATCCAAAATGACGGGTTGAGAAATTCCTGAGCAAAGGAGAATATAGTCTTCGATACATTTTATTTACCTATGTTGCCAAAGAACTAATGGGTGTTCTTTTTTATTTCTTTCTTTTATTATTGGAACTGTGAGACATTTTTCATAACATAATTACGTCAATTCTGACATATAAACTCTTCATACAAATCAAAAATTATGAATTGTATTCATCAACGGCAACTAATCTATGGACCACCTTTCCACGAATTTGAAACATAAAACAATGTTGTGCATGGTTAATATATGATACTCTCTGTTAGCATTATCTAACATTTTGGACTTACGATTACATGTTTTTTATTACTTTTCATAGCATGCAAAAGGGAACAGTTCCAAAAACAATAAAAAGAAGAAAAGGAATAGGTCTACTTAAATAGTAAACATCTATCATATGGGGAAATAAAACGAAAAGTAAGTTAGCTTCGATCACCCGACGTACTAAAAGTAAATTAATTTCTCTTTTCTATAAAGGTTGCCAAATTTTTCATGAAACAAACAAAGCATAGGTATGCATGCTGGCAGGGGCACAAAACAAAAATCAAGGTCAGTGTGCTAAGTCTAAGACATTGCAAAAGCAGTTCATTTGAGATAGGTGTGACGATTACAGCATGGTATGAGATGCCACTAATCTAAGTGTGTGTTGCGATTATCGTAAGAACGTATTGTTACAAAGAGCCAGAGAGATTTACCGTCTACGCACTAGCATGCAGAGGAAGTGAAACTTGATATTCTGGAAAGCGTGCTGATGATCACATGACAGCACCTTAGACTTTCTTTTCCAGAAGTTTGTCCAATAAAATAAATGATAATTGAGCAGGAAAACTTTTGAAGACAAACTTACCAACTTAGAGGAACCATAATGATGAGAAAGGGTGAAGTGATTCTCAATTGCAGATTAGATTCATGTCTGCCTGAACAGCCTCACAACAGTAAGTTGTTCCTCACTGGGAGCCTGTTTAATTTCATCCAATCAGTTAGGCAAGAGAGTAAACAGGGTTGTTGATCATAATCGCACAATGAAATAACTTGCCAAAATGAATGAAATACCACAGGTATAGTACACACATCAGCAACAGCACAGTACAAAGGCACACGGTACTGTTACATGACATGAAGCTTTACCATGCCTTATGATGAGAAAGGGTGAAGTGATTCTCAATTGCAGATTAGATTCATGTCTGCCTGAACAGCCTCACAACAGTAAGTTGTTCCTCACTGGGAGCCTGTTTAATTTCATCCAATCAGTTAGGCAAGAGAGTAAACAGGGTTGTTGATCATAATCGCACAATGAAATAACTTGCCAAAATGAATGAAATACCACAGGTATAGTACACACATCAGCAACAGCACAGTACAAAGGCACACGGTACTGTTACATGACATGAAGCTTTACCATGCCTTTGACCCATCATCCAAACAACAGAAAAATTAAACCGTATTTGGCAGTATTAAACATGCAAAGAATTACATAGCAAAAGGTGCAGAAAAGACTCAAGAAAATTTAAGTCCAACGACTCCATGCTAAACTTCACTGAAACAATAGAACTTGTAAGAGGACTAGACCTTGCCACAAGCCCACCTAAAACTTCTCTATAAAATTGACATCTGAACAGATTACAGCAATATACCCCATTTCTTAGACAAAACTTTCTGCAAAATCATTGAACTTCAAACACACTAACATTAATGTAAATCTAAAACAGACATAACAGCATTAAGCACCAAATCAACAAACACTCCAAACTCAACAAAGTTTAGCATTCCTAGCTTTCCAAATATGGTGGGAAGAATCACTCCAGGAAGCTTCATATAGAAAACAGTGAAAAGCTATGGCTTTCACATATTTAGAAGACTGGCCAAACTCTTCAGACCAGATAACAGCAGATCTGGACATGCAGCATAGCCCAAGAACTCAAGTCCAAACAACTATCAAGAAGTTATAAGCAAACAGCAGATGATCACTACTTTTTTATCAAACTTCACAAAGACAAAATTTCAGAAAGCTCTGCTATTCCATTAAAGTATTTCTTCACTTTAAAGCAACCCATTGTACCCACAAAGCCAGGAAATAAGAGAATATTTGGTATGTTTTAGTAAATCATAACCATATTACCTAGTGCCAAAGAAATTTTGTAGCTCTATTTTGTAGTTTATTTAAAGCACTTCCAACAGAAAACTAGTCATCAGCAGAAGCAAGCCATACAGCTTATTCTCAATCAAGCAACGCATGTCAGAAACTTGACATAAAGAAGCTTGAATACTGACTAGCTTATTAGATCTGGCTTGTGGGAAAAATCAGTCGTCAACCCTTACGACATGATATACTTTCTGCTTGAAGTTGAATTTCAACAACATAGGCCATTCTGCTAAAAAGAAATCACTGTTTTGACTGGAGAATTTCATAGCAAATGAGACGTGATGCAAAAGGCACTTGTAGATTGTTCTGTACATTCTCTCAGCCTTAGACACTCAGTGAAAGATGTCACCCAACAATCTATGCCCAGGTAATTATCTGGTACTGCTGGAGCACATATGTTGTCACTTCTCTTTGGCATCACACTCAACTTTTGTCTCTGCCTCATTCCTTCTTACAAATTCTCTCTCAGCAGATCCCTCATATTCTCAAAGTTCACCTTCTCTTGCTGCTTTGTAGCTTCTCTATTCATCTTGCTCACTTTTCCTCCCAAATACTCTTAAGTTTCTTCTCTTCCAATCTCAACCCCTTGAGATACTTAAAATGATTAAACCCATATATGCATGTAATCAAAACTTCAAAGAAGCTCCATCATATTAATTTTCATAAATTTCAAAGGTGGTGACAATAAAATATTTCACATAATTGTCATAAGAAGCTCCATCACATCTTTAAAGTTATGCACTAGCTAATGTACTTGGTGTGCCTCACATTCAGACTATGATTCACATAACAGAAGTTCAACAATTACATGAGTAAACTTTTCACGAATCAATATGATCTCTTTTCCTCATGAAAAATTAATATGGTGACTAAAAAACCAGAGAAAAAGATACAACCAGGAAAGGATGTGCTTCTACAATTGAAGCACTGTGGACCCTTTTCAAAGTAAAATTTTGTGATGATTTTCTTTGGAACTAGAAGAGACAAACAACAAGACAAAGATGAGGTACAAGAATAAAATAACAGAGGAATTACAATTCGGCAGCTTCAAAGGTTTGAGACTTTTAGAGTCAACAAATGAAACTGAAAACAGAAAAGACTGAAGTCCACCACCAGTCTTGTGTGAATGCTATTGAATATGAGGTTCTTTTGCCTTCTTCTGAATTTTGGGGGATTGTAATACAGGTAAAGGGAAAAAAAACTTTACCAACTTAAAAACTTGAGGGCATTTTTTTCCTATTAGTTATCTAGGGTGTGTACAGCCAAAGAGGTATGGTATTGGCACGAGCCTAGTGTCCATGAACCTACGTAAACAATCTGAGAATGAGCTGATGCATCCTTAACTAACAAGCTAACTTATGCTCCATGTACACTAGAATCAGATGAACAGCTGATAGAGCTTGTGTGACTTTGTCAATCTTTAGTGCTTCCATTAGAGTGTATGCCCGATTGATGGTGGGCTGATAGATGCCAATTTACCTTCTGAGGGGGCACATATTGTACAAAAGCTCCGAATATTTGTTGAGATTCCTGATGACAAAGCATCATTTTCCTGAAATCAGCAGCATCAAAGTTTCTGAATCACGTAAAGATACCAGGGGAAAAACAATATGTCCATTCTATGAGGACATCCCTTAACAGTTTCTTTAATAAACAGGATAACAAATGTGTATCTTTAACTGACAAGCTAAGTTATCCTCCATAGAATCAGATGAACAGATGATAGAGCTCATGTGACTCTTGTCAATCTTTAGTGCTTCCATTAGATTAGATGCCTGATTGATGGGCCGATAGATGCCAATTTACCTTTTGAGGTAGCACATATTGCAGAAAAGCTGGGAATGCATGTTGAGATTGCTGCTGAGAAAGTAATATTTTCCTGAAATCAGCAGCATCAATGTTTCTGAATAATGTAAAGATACCAAGGGAAAAACAATTTGTCCAATCTATGAGGACATATCCCTTAATAGTTCCTTTAACAATAATGAATGTGTATCTGTATCAAGGTAAAAACAAGTGATATTCTGAATAAACAGAATGATTGGTAACGTATACACCAAAAGCAGATATTCCTTTTCAGGAAGGAGTGGGGGAAAATGAAACAAATCACATCATAGATGCTAAATTCACTTTGATAAGAGTTGGAGCTAGTTTTCACTTATCTCCTCAACAATGCAAGTTTATCAAACAATCCTCCTCACAAGGTTTTCTATAATTTAAAAAAGGAAAAGGCAGGGAGGGTATGCACCTAGGCATCCTTCGTTCTGTGTACCAAGGGCTCCACAAGTGATTTTTTAACATAATAACTACAAGTAGCAGTGACTATTAAATCAACAACTCAAGGGAAAGCAGCACATCTAATACTGAGAATGAGAAATCCTTGATTGAGGTGGACAACCATAAAGAAATGAAAAATTGTGTCTGGACCATGCCAACATGTTTGTCCACCAGAGACACCTTTAAAAAAATTCAAAAAAGCGGAATCGCCAATGGCTAATATGCCAATTCTCTTCGCAATGCACTCAATCATCAGATTCAAGCATGACTACATAATCTAGCACCATTTGCATCCGGTGCCAAAGACCATTACCTATGCATGTGTGAATTTGAAACCTCTGAACTACTCAGAGTTCTTCGAGGAACAGCACATAAAAAGTGCTATTTTCAGATGAACTGTAGCAGTACAAGGATTCTTCAAGCTCACAGAATGACCTACATGAAAAAGGTGATATGTCATCATTGCCATTGTTGAAAAGTGCTATGCATTGGCTGCATCTGCTTAATGGCATAAAAATGACACAGTGGAAGTGAGAAAAAGTATATGTGCCAGTAGAAAGCCTTCCCATAATTACCCCTTGTACCTACATGATGATCAGCTAAAAGTCCAGAAACATGTTCACGTGTGAAGATATAGGCTTCAAAACAAAGAGTGCAGCCTAACCTGATGAATTTTCTGTAGCTCTCATGATCAGAATTCCAATATTTGTCCAGATTTTAGAAATTGCTTAACAATCAATCTGCAAAACACGGATCACCAGAAGTTGGTTAAGTAAGGACAAATACAGGGCTTAAAGCCGTGATCAAAAGTATGAAGATCAAATTATTTAAAGGAAAAGAAGTTATCAAATTCAAGAAACATAGAAGTAAAGCCAATAGTTCGTTAATTTTGGTCAAATAGTGTAGGCTTGGTAACATCTAGGTTTCTGCATAAAGTTCACATAAAATGGTTCAATAACCATGGCACAAGCAGGAGAAGGCTTCAAAACATTATGGCTTTCAGACTCCTCCAATTCAATTTACTTGCTGCTTTACTGTTTCAGTTACAATTAGCTCTTCTACAGTAAATGATAGACCAGAAGTGTCCTACTAAATATCTCATGAACTTGGCTGCTCTGGATACTTCTTAACAGGACCATCTTTGTCGACTAGACATTGTGTGCTACTTAAACAGATTCCACTCTATTATTTTACATAGCTCTATTGATTGCAGTTAGGCCAAACTTCACTATCCATCAAAATCTCAAGCTTTGGAGTATATAATAAATAAAAGTTATTAACCCTACACATTTAAACTTTACACCAAATGAATTCAGTTCTTGAAGAGCCTAGTCACCTCACTCATTGTTCAAAATATGATAGAAAAAGGAGAAGCGAGGAAGATTCTGTCAATGACAATGAGCAATAAAGCATGCATCAACTGTTAAAACAGAGTATCAGAGAGAACTAACAGAATAATCTAGAAAGCTGTAGCTGGAACAGAGGTCCACTTCCTATGAAAGATCCTGCCAATGCGATGCCAAAAGTAAGAAAATCCTATCTTGAGGAAACAAGGCATAGACCTTCCAGTTTATATACTGCCAGTTGAAAGAACGAAACATCTGATAACTTCTTGCATACTTCCTCTAGATTCATTACCAAGAAGTCATTGAATCGATCATTCAATTCATTTCTAATGGGAAACGCATCACCAGAATCCCGAATCTGAAATAAACACTTTCCATTTATACCTGCATCTAAGCTTCAGGGCAATACCTCGCTTATACAATTGCTTACTAAAATTTGCCAAGTACAATGATTGGGCAAAAATCCACTCCCTATTCCACCTTGCAGGAATAAACATGCATCCTCAAACAACCCCTCCTTGCACAGCCAACTGATCAAAGTGTTATATGTAATAACATCTGGGCAAATTCCTTCAAGTTTTAGCCTGTCAAACAGATTTAAAGCCTCACGCATGCGGCCTTCCCTGCATAGGCCATTCAGGAGGCTGTTATATGTTACAATGTCAGGTGTCAAGCCTTGGTGAATCATATCCCTCAAGAACTCAAGTGCTTCTTGTACTCTTCCAGTTCGACCGAGGCCATTAATCAAAATATTGCAAGAGATGTTATTGGGACGAAGTCCTTTTCTGGTCATTTCTTCAAATAATCCTAATGCTCTATCAACAGCACCAGCTCGACAGAGTGCCTTAATCAGGCCATTATAAGTGATATTATCCAGAGGACACCCTCTAAATATCATTTCATTTATAAGCTTAAGAGCTTCTTGAATCTCATTCCTCTTTAAGAAGGCATGCGTCAATATATTATAGGTAACCGTATTAGCAGCCACTCCTCCTAATAACATGTCATGGTACAATCCCAAGGCCTGTTCCAGCTTATCATCCCTGGTTAGTCCATGTATTAAAGAATTGAATGTATATATGTCAGGCTTACATCCTTTTTCTGTCATTTCATTGTACATTTTCAGGGCTTCAGGAATTCTTCTTTCCTTACAAAGGGCGCATATGAGACAATTGTATCCCACTACATTCAGGTTGATTCCCTTCCCTGTCATCTCAGTCAAAAGACAATTAGCTTCATTTAGGTAACCCAGTTTGCAGAGTGCATCAATCAAAATTGTGTATGTGATCACATTTGGCTTGCAACCATTATCTTCCATCTCATTTACCAAATCCCGTGCAGAGTGCAAATGCCCCTTCTTACAAAGTCCATAGATTAGTATGTTGTATGAAAAGACATCAGGCTTGTAGGGACTATCCAAAAGGCAACGGAACAGAGACTTTCCTTCATCAAATCGTCCGTTCATCACATATCCACTCAGCATAGTATTAAAAAGCACAACATCTGAACCAGGCATTTTGTCCCATAAAGCCCTTGCTTCATCAACTTTCCCCACCTTGCAGAGAGCATGAATCAGAACCCCATAAGAAAAACCATCAGGGGTAAAACCCACGAAGAAGCATGCGGTCAAACAGTTTAGCTGCCTCATGAATCCGGTTGAACTTACACAAACCACCTAAAATGTCATTAAAGGTCTGAACATCGGGTCTGCAACCCATAAGGAACATCTCATCCAGTAATTTCAATGCATCATCAACTCTTTTTCTCTTGGAAAGTGCATGAATAAGAATTTGGTACACTGCCGAATTAGGCACACAGCCATGTCTCGTCATGTCTCTCAATAAAGAACATGCCGAATCCACCTCATTGATAAGGCAAAGGGCCCTCATCACCACAAAAAAAGTATAAACAGTAGGAGAAACACCTTTACTCAACATGTCATAATATACATTGGGTGCAACATTTGGACAGTTCTCAGCTACTAGTATGTCCAAAACAACATTATATGACCTAAATGTTGGTTCACAAGAATATATACTCCTCATATCCAAGAGCAACCTAGTGGCTTGTCCAGGCAAACTAGCTCTTCCATAGTGTTTCATAATCATAAGAAAAAGGACTCCCTAAAAGTAATCTGCTCTTCTTTCATTTGCAACAACAGTCTATCAATAATCTTAAACTCTTTTGCTGCACCCAACTTATTGATCAAAATACAGTATACATCGAACGTGTGGGAATAGTTCTTCTGTGCACCTGCCCGCTCAAATAACTCCATCAACATCGGCACATCGATCGGAAGCCCGAGCAATTTGCAAAGCTGATAAGGCGAAATCCCCGTGAGCGACTTTCGTAGTTCTTCCAGATCGAAAGGTTTAAGTAACCTCTCCCACTCCGTCTCCTTCTCTGAATCTGACTCATGTATGCCGGGAAGAGTCCCAACCGAATGTACTTTATCGGATCCCACCATACAATGTGAACAACAAGCAGGCTCAAATAGAGACCAAAGAAGTTTGCCCCCCGATGGGGAGAGTCTAAACCTCCTTAACATTACTTTTTTATATCAGACCCGACAATATATGGATTCAACTAAACCATATGCCAGCGGCTCATACTTTTTCCTCACAAATATGCACCCAAGCAAATGCTGTCCGAGTTATTGCTACAGGAAGCTGCCCCTCTGCCGGCCCATTGATATAATCACTAAAAAGTGCGGAAACCAGACCGTCACGCCTAGCATACTAGAATGAACATCTGCAATAGAAAGGACTTCAGCACATTCATTATCAGAGTCCATAGCCATCAAAATTGCACATCACGCGAGTCAAGTCACCCACAAAACCCATAAAAATCTGTCCTTTGAATCGAAGCGATGACGAAAGTAAACAAAAAGAAGGAATTTTTTCCAGAGACAACAGTCGAGTCGCCTCTGAACCTCAATATCCCAGAAAAATTACATGCGACAGCAGTCGTCCTCGGCATATTCGTCAGTTGATTAAGCGGAAGAACTGCAAAAAAATCCGAAAGATTAGAGAGTTCACCGACGGAGACAGGAGACCGATGAGGAAGGAGAAGAGGTGCTCCTAGGCCGACGAGACTCCGGCGAGGATCCGACGCCGAGACCGCCGCTATGAGACGACGAGCGCGGAGTTCGCACGAGAGCAGAAGACGCGGCGCCGACGGCGAAACTCGACCGCCGGTGTCTTCATCGGCGGGACGACGACTTGAAAAGGCTCGAAGAATCGGCCGCGCTATCTCGACGAGGAGGCGAAGGAGGCGTCCCTCGCTGAGACGGCGGTGGCCGTGGGGGTCGCGACCGCCGTGCGCGGCGGCGGCGGCGGCGAGATTCGCGCGGGGGAAGGAGGGAGTGCGAGGCTAGAGTCGGCGTGCCGCCAGGTGCGGAGTAGTGACTGGCGGAGAAGAGAGCAGTGCAATCAAATTCTAATCCTAATTATTTCAAAAAGAAAATATTCTACTAAATCTCGAATAATCAAATTTTTTTTTTTGGTCGGTCCTCGAACAATCAAGTTCGAAAAAGCTCAAAATGTACAATCAAGCTTCGAATAATTTTGAATTCTGTATAATTATTTTCTTTTCATGACTACTCAATCAATTTTGCTAACGTGGTATATCGAAATTTAATATGACATTTTTATCAATACCTTTAACATAATTGGATGACACGGCACCTAACTATATTAGAAAAGGCAAATTTTCTTATAAAGGAAAAAAAATTTCAAGGGAAATAACATCGCCCAACTTTTATGTCGTTTTTCGATTAAGAATTTTATTTATGAGTTCTCATTTAAGTTGAGTGACATGTCACAAGATTTTTCTGAGTTGAATTAATTAATAGCAATGCTAGGATGACCACTCCATCATTCTTTTCCAAGTGATGGTCTTCTCTTGGTCATAAAATATTTCGTAGAACCAAGCTAGTTACTTAGCCGATTTTCAAGAAAAAAATGAGAAAAGTTTCATCTGTCATATATTGTTTGGATGCAACAATAAAGAAATGGAATTATAATTTAGGAAAAGAAACGATGTAGATGCAACCTATAGTTTAATTCTTGTTATATTAACGATGTATTATTCAAGGTAGAAAGATTCATTCTTCTTACATTTAACTTTTCTTTCCACATTTAAAGATTTGTAAAAAATTAAGTTTTAAAAGAATTTTGAAATACTTTATTTGTATAAAAAGATTAATTTATTAATTAGTACAAAATAATTGAACTATGATCGGCTGGATCTTGTGTTCAACATAACAAAACTCTAACTATACAAGTATAAATAAGATTTGCTTTTTTCCTTATAATTATTTGGATTAATACCAAGAAAAACCCCAAATCGATACACTTATAACAAACTTACCTAAAACTAATTTTTTAATCACAAAAAATTTCAAACCAATACACATGTAACAAATTACCCTAAATGATAAAAAAAAAAAAAACTCCAAACTGATATACTTATAATAAATTTATCACAAATTAATTTTTTTACCATAAATATCCTCAAATCGATATTTTTGTGATAAATACCATCTATTAAATTGGATTAATACTAAAAAAATTCACGTAACTGATATAACTATAAATCTCAAACTAGTATATTAGTCAACTATCATGTGTTATCAACTCAACAATTTGAAATTAAAATTTATATAAAAAAAATGCTCCAGTTTGAGGTAAATTTGTTTAAGGCCATGGTTAAAAAATTAGTTTTTGATAAATTTATCACGGCTGTATCAGTTTATGATTTTTCATTGTATTAACCCTGATTATTTAGATAGCAATTCTAAATTATGTAAATCTTCCACAATAAAACCCATGAAAAGCTAAGTTTATGTTGAAAGTAAGTTATTTATGCTATTATTATTGACGTACTTGATACATATGACAAACTAGATTTTCAGATTATCTCATGTTACTCGTTAACGGGTTGAAACAAACCGAGCACTCAACCACAAATTTGATTAAATGAGTCGAGTTTGCGTTGACCTATACACACCCTCCTCTATGAGATTGGAAATGAACACAGACAAAGAATGAATATTGATAAGAAGTATCATTCAATAAAATGAAATCAATTTAGAGTGACTTTTACCTTTTATAAAAAAAATTATATGCCTTTCACAATTAGATTTTTATTAAGCAAAAAAAAAAAAAAACATATGAAACTTTTCAAACTATACAAATATAGACATGTACAGTCACATATAGCTTTTCGCAATTTTTTAAAACCTAATCTTTAAAAAGTCTTGAATTTTGATAGAGAAGTTAAATGTAAGAAAACTCTTTACGTATTTTCTTCTCCTCCTTCCTTGGTTTTTCGTTCGTATCTGCAAAGCCGCACCTCCAATCTTCCACCGCTATTGCTGCTCAACTCTGCAAGCCGTCGCCGTCGCCGTCGCCGTCACCACCCCAATGATCCGGCTCAGCCAGAGGCAGCAACTCCAAATTTGGAGGGTCGACCATGGCCGGCAAGCTCGAAGTGGCTGAGCTTCAGTTGCTTCGAGGCAAACCAGGTCTCGTACCACGTCAAGCTCGACTGGATTTGGCATCGACAAGGCCGTTGAGCTCGACATTGTGGCCGAACCATCAAGCTTGAAGTGGCTGAAGCAGCCATAGTAGTGCTCAAGAACGAGCTCTATCACGATGGTGTCGTTCAAGGGTGGTGGCGCAATGGCAATGTCTAGATTTTTTTTTTTTTTCCGAATTGCGTATTGAAAATTTAAACAGCAACCTTTTAATTAGATAAAGCACTGTTATTGACGTTAATTGGATTCGACTTAGACATCTCTTCTTATGTCGAGTTGTTTTTGTTCTGGTGTTTTGGTGTATTTAGTTAGTTACTAGTGAACGAGTAAGCTCTTGGCCATTTGGAGAACAAGATGGGATCTCTGTAGGAAAAAAAGTCTTGATTAATAAAGGATGATGACTCAAATTCCTTGAATTTGACCAAATGAATAATGTAATCCTAACCTTAATCTTGTTCAATGTAGTCTTTAGAAATATGATCCCTATAATTTTTATATATGTTCTTAGTCCTTAAACTTTGTGACAATATTCAATATTGTCTTTTCATCTATTCAAGTTCGAGGACAGCATCGAATATTTTCACATAATTTGGAGAGTTAGTTGAACATGTATAAAAATTCTAGGGATCACATTAAATAAATTAAAAGTTCAGAGATCACATTGTATATTGAGCTAAAATTCATGGAGTACATTGAATAAATAAAAGTTCATGCACTACATTATATATTAGGTCAAAATTAATGGATCATTTAAGTCATTTTCCCCTAATTAAAGGAAATAACAAGGTGGGCTTAGTTAGGTTTAAAGAACTTTAAATTAAAATGGGCTTAATGAATTTGGGCTCAACTATAATTGGTAACTTTGGGCTAGCTTTGGCCTTAGAAGATTTGGGCTTGATTGGATTTGATGAGTCTGGGCTGAGGTTTATTTAGAGGAGTTTTGGTTTAATTCGATTTGTACAGATTGGGCTTCACTTGGTCTTGCTTTTAAAAAACTCGAAAATAGAGTCCGTTTGCGACTGTAGCCCTGGCCCTCAAAGCTCAATTTCGGTTAACCTGCGAGCCCAAGGTCCCCTTTTCGGGAAAATACAATTTTAAAAAATTGGAAGAATAAAGGAATTTTCTAAAAAAAAAATCAATATTAGGTTGTTAGATTTCAACATTATATTTAGCTTAATTTTATCTAATTAACATAACATGTAGTTTAGAGGCTTTAGTGGTTACCTTGGATATAACTTAGGTTTAGATAGATTGATATTTTTGGATAATGAGTTGGACTTGATTTGAATTTAGCTCATGGGATTGCTGTCTTGAGGCTTAATAACAAGGTCAAGTGTATTCTATACTTGGTGCTTTATTGAGTTTACTTTTCTACGCTGTATTTTTATCGCATTGATTGTGGCTGTCAACTTTTTCTTGATTGTGCACTTATGCATCGATATCATTTGGTGGCATAGGATAATAAAATGGTTAAAGGTTGCACGAATCATTTAGGTAACAAACTCATAAAGTTAAGGTACCGAAAAAATACTAGTTAGGTAATTAGTATAATTAAGTCACCAACTCTAAATTTTTTTATTACATAAAAAAGTAAGGTCTACTCTTGCATCTCAATTGATCTCTAGCCAACCTTTATTAGGCTAACGACAGCTCATTGTTAAGCTAAATTTCATAGACAGATTTATTCCAATTGAATATTTTCCATTGTTGTGCAAGGTAAGAATTTGGGAAGAGCCTATGCTATTTGAGGACTAGGCATTACCTTTAAACATATAATTTCCCTTACATGCCTATTCGTATGATTAGGTCCTAATCTTGAAATCGAGATGTCCAATCGCTAGATTTGACAATTAAGCTTGAATATCAATAGTTGTTTAATGATCAATTAATATTTCGATTATTTGTCATGGTTGAAATTATGATTTAACAGTTTAATACTAGGTTTCAATTTAAGCTTTGTTTCACTAACTTAAAAAGTAAGCGTGGATGTGGATATCTCAATTAATGGTGTAATCAATCGATATACAATAATAAAACCGCATGCTTTATTATTCAATTGCGGTCATTTCCTACGTAATTATCGATAAAATCACAATAGTCCAGAAGTCCGAATACTAGACAGTAGACATCATAGCTGGCAAAGTAAGGACTCGATTGCTCGTGTCTTTAAAAAAATTTAGAACTCGATTGTAAATTTTAAAATGTGAAAACTCAATTGCATTTTGCATGAAATGTTTAGGGCATTTGCGAATTTCACCGAAACAAGCAAGGTACTTTTCTCTTTAAACATTATGACAATGAATAAAATGCATTTTTAGAGAAAAGTGAGGTATTGATAAAACTTAAACAGCAACATTTAATTAGATTAAGCGTTGTTATTGAGAGTAACTAGATTTGACTTAAAAGAGCCAAGCAAGTAAAAAGTTCAATTTTTAGATGTTAACTAAGGAAGATATTACTTGCTTGGTACAATGGCAAAATTAATTAAGAAATAAGTATTTTATCAGAATGAATACTTCTATTAGCTATTGAGTACCGATCATTCGATATCTAGTTATCAAACAAGACCATATTTAAGGAAGATCATCAAAAAAATCATAAGCCTATTACATTGATATAAATTCAATCCTAATTTGCTAATTTAGTCTTTTCAATCAATTCTAATGGAAAATCTTTGACGTGACGGTTTAGTCAACACTAACCATCCTATGTGACAGAGCAACGCTGAATGCATAATTTTTTTAAAAATTTTGCTTATTTTTTCTCTTATTTAGTTTATTTACTTTTTCTTTTTTTTTCTTTTCCTTTTGGAAAGGGAAAAAAAAAATAAGAAAAAGGAAAAGAGATAGGAAAATACTGCCTCCATCAATGGAATCTAGATTCATCTATTGAGCATATATCCTTTGTGTGCGTGCATCTTAACATTTGATGACCTTAGTGGTGTGCACTGCTAGTAGATAATTACGATTATCGGTAATACCTAAATTAACAAGAAAATTAGAATCGATGGATCGATATCTTACCACAGCACTTTTTTTTTCTGTGTATACTATCTTCTCAAATAACAAAGCGTCTATAATTCTTTGAGCACTTGATCGATTGACATTCCATGTCTAAGAATCTCTGTATTCCTTAGGCATAAGGTAATTAGCCGAACGCACGCAAGTCCATGTTCTGGGATTGCATAGCCGTGATTCGAACTCATCATGCCTTGGGCGAAAGACTGAGTATTTTTCGAACTCTTATGCAACGCAAAGGATCTTTTCATTATTGGACAGGAAAGGGCTGGAAATGGCTGGTGCCAATTTGTGCTGTTGGCATGATAAGCTTTCATTTTTAAGCAGTACAGTGACTATTGAGTGCTTCAGGCCTAAGTTTCCAAATCCTCTGTGTGCAACAGGCCATCTTCCCTGCCAGAAAAGAAACAAGATAAAAATACCATGACATATCTCGCCACCCGATATACCATTTGTATATTTCTAAGCAAGACTTCATATTGAGAAGAGCAAATTGTCCCTCCTTACAAGCTCATTTTTGGCATCCTACTTAAAGTTCAGGTGACTTGGTTTGGAGTTGATTGCACGTGTTCCGGCTATTGCTACGAAATTTAAGATTTGGGAATGGGCATTTTAGAAAGAAATGACTTTTTCCTAAATATGGACGTAAAGATAATCGATGTGAAGACACAAAGTATATTTTGGAGCTCGAAGTATGCATTAGGGGACTTTTTCCCCCCAAATTGTAGAAGTAGGTCCGTCATTAAGTGGTAAATGGCGTATTTTCTTTTCCTACTTTTTCAATAGCGCCACCATCCCACCTAATCGATCGGAACGCCGAGACCAACCATAACAATTACCAAACTTCCCCTTTCTCTCAATCCACGCTCTGCTGAAACCTTGCCGACCTTTGCCAGGCTTGATCACAATGCCACCTGAAGCAGACCCTACGTCTGCTGAGGTCTCGAGGTTGCTGTAATCGAAGTATTTGGGTGGAGAAGCTCATGGAGTTTGAAGAATCAATGGTTGAACGTAGGCATGAAATAGCAAATAAACAAGTACAAGAGATATCAGACCTAGTAGGAGGGAAGGGAATTTGGAAAAAAAAAAGAAGAAGAAAGAAATTAAGAATAATTGTCCAAAAAGGCCACAACCTATTGTACAGTATCCAATTCAATTTTAAACATATTAATTATGACAATTTAGTCATATACATTTTGATAATTTGATGACAGAATCATTCTAATTAATTTTAGCCACTTATGTGAATATCGACTATCTTACATGATATTATCGACACATACGAGAATGATTTTTGGAAATTTTTTAAAAAGGAATTATGATTTTTTTTTCTTTTTTAACCTTTTGGTGGCCATGATTGGCAACTCCATAAAGGAGGTGGGGAGAGGGAAAAAAAGAGAGATAATTTTAAAAAAAAAAATCAAAAATTATCCACGAAGACTTGATCATACAACATGAGAATTTGTTCGATTGAATCATTATGTTAGCAATTTTCCATCAAAATTGGCTGAAGGAACTACATTGGCAAATAATACAAAAATTTAGCACTAAATCGACATGATTGAAAGGATTTAGAATTGCACAACAGCTCTTAAGACTTATTGGACAATTTTCTTAGTAAAAAATGTGTTAGGTGGACTTGCGACAAGAACTATATCATGAAAGAGATTCCTTCCATTGAGTTTTTACTGGACCCATAAAGTGCAAAACTAGATGCAAGAGTTCATTTATTCCGTCGCTGGTTCAACCAGCGCAAAGTAAATTGACTTCTACATCATACAAACAACTTTTTTGTCCACAATCGTTAGCATTTGAAGTGAGCAACGCCTATTTAAAATCATTCATTTGGTTTTCTCTTTTTGTTTGCTTTTTGTCCTGACCAAGTTTCGAAAGAGGAAATGGATTCATCCATCACTCAGACATCATTTGATGCTCCTAGAAATCGTTTCTTCGATACCCACAAATAACAGAGAACAAATCTCAGGACATCTCGGACGAATTTCATTTTCTTTTAGGACCTCGACCTCCCAGGTAAGGTATGAACAAACAGTTCATATGTTACATGAAGAAGACATGGAAGTTTCTGGTCTACAAATCCTTAAATTTCCTTACTTAAGAGTCTTCTTAATCCAAACTTCTGTTACAAAAGAATATTAGTCAGGCATCCCCATTTGACCAACCTAAAATCTGAACAGGAAAAGCCAAACTCAAATTACAAAGGAGGACTTCAGAATTTAAATAAAGGAATCAAGCAAAAAAATGTAACACGAACATGTAGAACCACTCAATACAATAAATTAGTACCGGAAACTGTTTATTTCGAATGATGAGTAAAAAAATCATTCAAGTATACCTATTGGTCCAGGGGCAACCATTCTAATTCTAGCTCTATCTCTCCAGATTCGACATTCTGAAGCTTAAGCAAGACCTCCTGCTTCACCTTCCCATCGACTATGTTGACCGTGCTGTCCATTAGGAGGGCATTGTCATGAGATTTAAGCCACTTTCCAATCTGCATGTCTCCAAACATTCCAGCATCTCCAAAAGCCATTGCAGATGTTATCATAGGTTGGAGATCTACCTCTGCCTCTCCCATGATGTCATCAGCTGAAAACGTGTCATGATCAAATACCCGCTGCAGAAGTATGGAGATAATTCTTAGTATGGCACAGTGCATGAAAATTTTCTGTGGATATTCTAGTGAAAATGCTTGTGGAAAAATAACAGAAATTAAAGTAATTTGTGTGATTCATGGAAAACCATTGTGCGAGACTTATCCAGAGCTGCAATTCCAAGAAATTTATAGCAACGTGTATGGTGTTCAAAAATAGGATTTAGCCCTTGGTGATCCAAAGATTTTCAAAATTGTATCAGATGGTAAACAAGGTAAATAGAATGCATTCCCCTAAAAAAAAGGCTTAAACGGCAGGGATCATATCTAAACCCACAATAGATGTAAATGTCATGACAAATAGAAGAACCAAACAGAAGGATAATTCTGAAAGAATTCAATCTAGCCATATTGTCAAATGCCATTCAGACACCAAATTAAAATGTCATAAAGATGACGAAGCAAAAAAAGAGATAGACCTGAAGTTTTAACAAGTCAGGTCTATAATGGAAGTAAAAGGAAATACTCTGAAGGTATTCGGATAACCAACTACACTCCTCTTCTCAAGGATTTGCTTCATGGTTGTTTAACTACCAAAAGGGACTAAGGTTAACAGAAAACTTACCAATTTCAGAGGCCCAAAATCCTGAGGAACAGAGAGCATGAGCTCCTGATTCCAAACTGGATTCAAGTTGCTCTTGACTACATTAGTTTGAGCTGTCTGAAAACAGAATTCACACATTGTCAATAACTTCATTCCCTAAAAAAAACTTAACTCAAAAGCAGAACAGGATCACACAAAGAAGCACACACAAGACCAAAACCTGACAAGCAATAAAACAAAGGTATCTGCCACCACCACATGTGATTAAGATCTGGCAATTGCTTGAACCATCATTTAAAGAGATGATTAAGAAATGATTTATAGCAGTATGTAATTCACACAAGATAGAGATATTCAAGGCATGAACTATTGTGTCAAGTCAAAATAGAGACAACAACTAACCTGCTGCCCGAGATTCAAGACAACATAAGGATCGCTTGATAGCATGTCTCTGATGGCTAAATTTGTACCCTTTATTACTTTCACCTTCACTAAACCAATAAACTCTACCATGCCTTCCTGTAAAACAATTTGCATCACAGCAAGAACCAGCTGCCATTACCAAATGAAGCACCAAATACCAATAAAAGAACCATTTGCTTGTAGACGATCTAGAATATCAATAAATAAACCAATAATCATGAAAAGTGGCACTATGTAGGAAAACTTTGTTAAGCCCCACATTAACAAATGCATCAAACAAATCAGAGCAACCAAAGTAGAATCCTATGTATATGGTCTCCTTGCATATTTTCACTCCAGTTTCTACCTAAAGATGCAGGAGTTCAGAAAGCCTAAAAAAGCAGAAGGGTAATATACATTTTAACCACTTACAGAATTCTTTGATGAATGTGAACTTCTGAAGCTATCCATAATCTTCCGAGAAAAACTTGATTGAAGAGTGCTCCTTTCCGATGGCCTTGAAGCAATTCGTAAGCTAGGCTTCAAAAATTCTTGAAGCTCATATTTAGATCTACATCAAAAGGTAAAATCATACAAGTAATCTCAGGAAAAGTCAGAAGTAGTCCTAACCAGCTTCAACTTCCAAGTAGCTTGCAAGAAACATTTCTTACCATGAGAAGTGAAATAATGTGTACTTTGGTACGCAGATGGTCTTAGTATATAAAATAGGTCGGTTACAAACAGAGAGTGTAAAAGACTTGAATTTTGAGCATGTTATAACCTGATAAATCTCATGCGCTCCTCATGACTAGCATCAGCTCCAGGCTTTTTAACTCCTTCAGGGATAAATGCCTCATAGATTGCATTTGCTGAAGAATTCCCTCCGACTTCAATCATGGAATCAATCTCATCATCAGACCAGTCATCCAATGTTACAGACAAAACCTGAAACAAAACGAATAAAGTTGTAGATTATTGTGTCTAGTAACTTGGTGCTCCTGTCAAAATGATACCAAATGAAGCGGAACACAAATTTTCAAAAAATTCCATGGTTACAAATGTAAAATATAACTTTTTAAAATAATGGCACTTGGATTGTGAAAAATTTCTGTGAGATTACTTGCAAAAGATATTGCCAATTGCCGAGCAACTTATAAGGTGGTCTGCTATTACTATTTGAAGACAAGAATGCAAACTAGCAAAAGTGAAGCCAACAAGCAAAAATCAGAAAACCTTAGCCAATAAATGCAAACCTGCATCCATAGCATGACATCAAAAATTTGGTGACTTCATCTGTGAAGCAAAAGAATTTCCTAATAGCATATAAGTGATTTCAGTGGGGAAATGAGATTAAATACAAGGAACTTTCCTAATCTTTCCTTGATTAAAGAAAATTACACGCATCCTACAGTACGATTATTTATAAGAATAATAATGCAGTGTCATAATAACTATAATGGGAAAAGCACAGTGAGATGTGAACCTTTCTAGATGAAAGGGTGATACTCCCTTTTTAGAAAACTCTGAAATCTTGAGTCAACTGTTTTATAAACTTCAACCAGATGCATACTGCTTCTAATCAGAATGCATTCTCAAGGCAATAATAAGCCTATAAATGTATAGTAGAACCAATCTTTTTCTCTCCTGAAATACGTTGTGACTTGCCAATAATCTACTAAATGTATAATAAAAAGTGTACTGTTTTACAAATCTTTCGAACTTGAATATGATCTTGGGCAATTTGATCCACAGGCCCACAGACCACATCACATGCATAAGTAGCTAGATTAGTGTGCAACAAAGCCCAACCAGTTGACCACATTAATAAGGTTATAAACCTGCAAATCATGCTGTGTCCACTTTTTTACTGCCTTGTGCTGTTACAAAATAGTTAGCAAACCTCTCACACTGTTGGCTTTATTTGACATTGCTTGAACGTATGGCATAACCTATCTATGAAATCCTGGTTCAGTGATTTATGAAATTTCAAGGTATTGCATCCCATTGCATCCCATGTTATACTCGGTAACATTCTCTGCAGTGGCCCCTATCCTTTGACACACCTTTACCATTCCCCAGTAGGGACTCCGTCATATAAAATCTCTCTTTTTGTCATCTTGAAAAGATTATCAACTGAAGCATCTCTTTTTGTCAAATCACCAACTCTACATCATTCTGGCAAGGTAGAAAAGATAGAAACAATATTTTGCACACCAGTGTCATTGGTATGAAAAGAATAATTGAAGAAACTAAAGACAGCTTTTAACTTATCTAAAAGCTTCTAAATGCTTAACTCAATAGAAATAGACCTACAATGTATCCTGACATACTTATGAGCACTCCACCTGATGTGTAAGACAGGCCTCATACTTGAAATCCATATACAGACATGATCACATCAACTAGATAGAATAATACCAAAAGGGAGTGTAGGGATTCAAATTCTCAGCCTATGGTATGACACATCAACTAGATAGAACAACACCAAAAGGGCTTAACCAATCAGATTACAACATTGATTTTTTTCTTTTTTTTTTTACCATTAGATACAGCAACATAAGATGTCAAAACATGTAAAGATGGTTATGTACCTTGGAAGGAGCACAAAACTAGGACAATATACCTTTGAGATGTGAGTTCCCAAACTTCTGTGCACTCCACAACATTTTAAACATATGAAAACTCCAATATTTGCCGACCTGCAGATTCAGAGTCAAAGTTTTCTTAACAGTCCTAAGACAATATATTGTGGCACATAGCATATTCTGTGTATCGAAAGTTTCTAACATGTCGTGGGGCAATTATCTCATACTATTCTTCTCTCTGGTTGTAAACTTACCTCCTCTTATTAGCACAATTAAGTAACACTTAAGTGGTCCAGTCCACACTAAATGAATCTCATTTCAATTTGAATGTACACTGATTAAGCAGGAGTCCCAACTCCACCTCCTTTTCTATAATAATGTGATGCTTAAGGAGTATATTTGACTCTCAAACCCAAATCGCCATGGCCTCCAGAGACTGATTTACACTTTTCACATTACCAAACTATATTGCATGCTCATAAGGCACACTGGGGATAAACCTGTACGTGACTTTATTTGTCTCTCAAAACCTACATATGAGCTCACCACCTAGTTTCGGTCAAAAGGAAAAATGACATACAAATGTCAGTTACACAACATTAGCTTCAACTTCTGAAAGTAATCCAGCGACTAAATTAACAATACACACTCAGAAAAGATGACTTTCAAGAACAAGTAGATGATTGTCACAACTACAGATTCATCCATAGTATTTGCAGTAAGCTAACTAATTAAGAAGCGTACCAAAGTTCATTACTGGGTCTTGGTCAAATCACGTATATTAAAACATAAGCATAGAAAAGATGAAGTCTGGAAACTTACGCCCATTTAGGATCAGGAGCACCGCAATCGGCACAAAAGCGGTTATCACTCTGATTTAATAGATCCTTTATTATTCTCTTGCCTGAATGAGAGCAAAAATATCATCCAATAACTTTTGCCAGGTCAACATGTGATATCAAAAGCTACTAGTTTCCAGAAAGAGAGATATAGAAAAGAGAAAATCATGACATTTGCGTAAAAGTTGCTATTCTATTTTGATTTTTTTTTTCCTTCTCAATAATTAGAGAACCGAAATAGCAAATAAAAGTAAGACTATGATGATAGAAATAACATGTAAAGTGACTGTAGAAACTTTTTGCATAAGGACAGTTAGTTTGACTTTTATAGTATCATCCCTCATGAACATCTAACCAAATTATCAAAGGTTCCTCTAATTCCTTCCTTCCCTGGCTCAGGAAATGGAGACAGAGAAAGAGCTTGAGGCACGAAAGACTGGCAACAATGAGTTTCTTCCATAAATAAAAGTGAAAACAGTAAATGACACCGAGAGGTGCCAACCAATTACAAAAAGATCCCAAGAATAATATTTACCCACATGAAAGGTATCTACTCAAGGCGTTTCTGTAAATCGAAATGTTTTCCTAGCACCAAAAGCATAAACTTTCAAACCGTGTAGTTCCCACTGCAATGATCAAAGATTTCTTTCAACCACAAGCTTTTTATTCCTCCCTATCATTACTAACCAAAAATCCAAAGATGGTCAAACAAGCTCTCTCTTACTCAAAAGAACTTTCCTGCCTTGCTCCCACATCTCCCACTACTGACCATACCGTAACCCAACTTAGCCCATGCTCAAATAGTTGTTTGATCCTTTTTATTCCAAAAGCCAGGGTAAGTAGAAATCATACTTCACTCAGATGTCAAATTGGAAAGATTGGGCTTTATCATTACTCTGCAAAAGAACTTGAACTCCTCATGTTGGACTTGGCTGAGAATCTAATAATGTGTAGTATTCCAACGGTACGGTTGGTACCACAGTGCTTTTGTCTTTAGCAATTCAGGGATCTAACTTTTGAAAGGTTTGGTTGCACTGTACTTGTGAAACCAAAGGTACATTATTCTAACCTCTCTCACCATGACAAGCGATTGATCCCAAAATTTCTTCCATCTTTATCAAATCATTGTCAAATGCTTGTTCCATAAAGTGACCATCAATTCTACTCAGAACACTGTCTCAACTGTCTTATCTGCCATACCCCTCCAAACAATGACAAAGAGTTACCCTTCAAATTGTCAACCCATCACTTTTGACCCAAAAAAAAAAAAATTGTCAACCTATCACGAAAATAAATATGCTGCAAGTGCATGATTGACAATTCTAGTTCATTTAAAATTGCCTATTGAACAAAGTCACAGCTCCGAAAAGTTAATGAAGGACACTCTCTAGAAAGAAGCCAATTTGTGGGAGGAAACTGATAATGAAGGGAGAAAAAGGAAAAAAACTAGCTCTATGATCTGACCCAATTAAAAAGAAAATCAAAAGAAAAAAAGTATAGATTCTTTATACACAAAGACCAGATCCTTTTGCAAACACTGAAAGTCCATCTTTTGCCACTAAATAATTCGCATTTATGATGTTCTGCTGTACCCTGAAGGCTCTGTGCTAGACTATTTGTCATAACCATAACGAGAGAACCTGTAGATGAGTTTCCCAAGCTGGACAAGCTAAGGCCAGAAAAACATGAACGAATGTTATTAGTATCAGAAGTAGCTCCAACATAGGCTCTTCAACCACCACAGAATTTTTTATGTGCTTACAACAAAAACAACCTCAGTATCTTCTGTTCATCAGATGGATTTTGAAGTCTATCTTAATAGCCAAAATTTCTGTTCTGAATTCATTGCCCTATCATGATCCGAACACAATATCATTATACATGGTATTATCCATGAGCAATTTAGAGTATCCTTGAACATCTTCCCCATATAGTACATGACAAATCCTATGACAAATTTACTATTTATGAAATACCCACAATCTCTGATCATGTTGGGAAGTACGCTCATCTAGAAATCAAGCTAGAAGCCATATACAAAAAGAGACGCTGTGATGTACCGTGAGTACCTGAGGCGGGTCTGCCAAGTTCGTACGCACGATTACTCATTCTTCAACGAGGGACCGGCAACCATCCAACAAAAATTCTGTCTTCACCACATATTGCAAGAAAACAACGCAAACAACGGCACGGTTCAGCACAACAAACTCAGTTCACATTTAAACAGCACGCAAAAGGGACTAACTGTTAAAAAAACTGATAAGCTCATATTCCAAACACCAAGCAAAAGTCAAGAACCGCAGAGAAAGATGGGAGCAATTCAAGAGACGGAATCCCAGAGAGGAATGAGGGGTCATCCGAACAACACAGGCACGCAACAGAGCATTCGGAAATGACCCAGATAAATATCAAGAAATGGGTACCGCAAATTATCTCCTTTCGCACAGCCCATCATCCGCAGGCGAACGGAGAACGACGGGGGCGGGGAGGAATGGGAAAATGGGAACACGCGCCGCGATCACAAAGCATGCAGCAATCGGGTCAAAACCACGCGAAGGGAACGCAGGAAAAATCCGCTCCTCGGAAACATCGATTCACATTGTAAAAAACGACAGAACCATTCAATCAAGGACGAAGCGAGGGAGCGAGGAGATGGTCGAAACAGCGAACCCACCTGCGAATCGAAACGAATGTACAAGCCTTTCAAAGCTACGAATCCTCGGAGAGGAAGAAGAAGAATCGCAGAAGGATTATGTACAAGGAATTCGACAGGATTATGAACAGATACGAGGATCGGAGAGAGGAGGAGAGAGAGAGAGAGAGGGAGGAGAGAATGAGAACAGCGCAGCGTGAAAGAATTTGAAGGATGGGGTGGGACAAACAAAGCCGGCGTTGAATTGAAATATTATAATATTCTATATATATACGTACAATACACAGATATAAATTTATAGATAATGAAATAGTTTTTCTTTTAACGGTTTTGTGTGATGGAGAACACTTGCTCAAATGAACTTATAAATGTAAATTTTGGAGCGATGATTTTCACACAACGAATATATCATGAGATAGCAACACATTAATTAACCTAGTCCATGCATAAGCATCTCACATTCAATTTTGCCGTGGGCTAGAAACTAAGTGATAGACCAAATGTCTGAAAGAACACGTTAATTATGAGTTCTCTAAAAAAAAGTCAAAGTATTTGAATAAGATTAAATTCAAATTTTCATAAAAAAGAGATTCAAATTTCCTCACAAATAAAAAATTTCCAAAGAAAAAGAAGAAAGGAAATAGATATATTATCTATAGATAAAATAGGGCATTTTGCTAAAAGTATTTTTGAGGTAGCTAAGAAAGATAAGCATATCAAAATGATTCGAAGCTTAAGAAGACGACATATATGTATATATATATCCTAAAGGTGGGTCCTATCGATGAGGTCGGTAAAAGGCAAGTCAGCATTTTTCTTTATTAATTATATATATAGTGGAATATCCTTTGAGCATGTACTTGGCACTTTCGTTCCATTCCGCAGCCCCACGAAGCAACTCGAGATTCGCAAGGCACGTGCGGGTTCACATTTTCTGACAAGGACAAGGCCCGGAGTCGCTTAACCAAACCAACCGTTTTCTCGCAGAAATAATTTCATCTTTGACCAATCTAACCTATGACACTTGGGACCGGTTGGAATCACTTTTTTTTTTTTTTTTGTAATATCACAATAAATCCCAAACCGTTACATATACAACAAATCCATCCAAAGTAAATTTTTCGATTACAAATAATTCGAATCGATACACCTATGATAAATCATAAATTGTTACATTTTGTAACAAACATGCCATCGGTTAATTTTTGTTAAATTGGTGAACCTGTGAAAAACAAAAGATAGAATTCTAAATTGATAAATCTGTTTATCATCAAACTCAACAATTTGACATTAAAATTTAACGTAAACTAACACAAGATAAATTTATCACAAATATATCAATTTGAGATTTTTGGTGATCAAAAATTAATTTGAGATAAATTTATCAAAAATTTACTAATTTAAGGTTTTTCATAATATTGGCTTTTTTTTTCTAAAGTTGTCGAGGTGGTATTCAAATGGGCTTTCAATTCAGAATCAATCTTCAACGAATTGGTCTTCAATCAGTCATAATTGTTAAGATTTACAGCTTGACGAATTAAGTTCTTGATATTTTGTCATCAATCAATCAATTCCATTAAAGTTTTGATTTGGTCAACCAAAAAGAAGAAGAAGAAGAAGGTACATCATGTAGGTTTCCATCTTATCTCACGTGATTCGTCTCGATCTCTCTCTCCATTTCTCGTGGGCTAACGCAACGATAGATCACTTTCTCGATAAAAAGACAGGGTCCCTTTAATTATTGCACCTTAATATTTTGTTTTGTGGTGATTTTAATATGCTCGATTGGGAAGTTTAAGACCGATTTGGTAATTTTGGAGAGAGAGAATGTTTGAATTAGGGCTTTTCTAGATATATAAAATTGTGCTGATTCTGCATGACGACAGATGAAAATTATAGTGTTTTGTTCAGGCTTTCTGTATTTCTATATGTCGCTTTTATAAGATGAAATGCCTAATTTTATCGAAATAAAGAGGTAAGAAAAAGAAAAGGGAAACAGAGTATATTCGACTGTACGTTTAATCCGAAATCCCTTTCCATCTCACTTTTAAACTTTCCAAAATATCCTTGCGTTGTCTATGCTTTCTGTTAAAGAGGAATGATCACCTTTTTATTCTCCACTTTCATTTATTTTTCTCATAATTTTTTTTAACTCTAAAATTATAAAACGTCAAAAAACACAGAAAACTTTACAATACTTTATAAAAATTACTATGCACCAACTAATAAAGGACAACCCACTCAGACTTAGGCTTCGTTTGTTTCGTGAAAAATGATTGGTTTTAGAAAATGTTACTTTGAAAATGACTATTTGTATTGCTTAAAAAAATTGAATAATATCTTCATTGTTCACAAACATGTTTATACATAAATTGATGTCAATAATAAAAAGGGAAAAAGTGACCAAAAAAGAAGAAAAAACTCCAAACCATGCCCATGGTAACACATTTACTCCAATCTTTTTTTGGCACATAGAAAATCTTACACTTATACCCATGTGACACATTTACCCTAAATTTTTTTTTGTGACACAAAAAACCCAAGCATGTACTTATGTGATACATTTATCCTAAAATTTGAAGTAAATGTGTTGCAATGATACAAATTTCATGTTTTTAGTGTCACAAAAAAAATTGGGATATATATGTTATGGTGGACATAATTTAGAGTTTTTTTATAGCTTTTTCTCATAATAAAAATATTTTTATTTGTTATTTATTTCAAATGATGCAAATAATTATTTTTAGGAAAAAAATTCAAAAATCATTTTTCCGTGAAACAAATGCACCCTCGTTCATAAAAAGCACTAGCTCGCCCCCACATGTTGATTTGGTTAACACATTTGAAAATAGCATGCCTAGCTAATGTAATTCTTGAGAGCCGAGGCATGCTTGTTAATCCTTTGTTCAATAATCATGTCATTGATGTGCAAAAGATCACTTTTCGTTAATAGTCTTATGAAAATGATTTAGCATAGCACTCAATAACATGTCTTTCCAACGGTGAAATTATAAGCAACAAGACCAGATTAGATGTCCACCCTCTACAAATGAGCGATGGGAAATGCATATATGTTCGAATCTTTTATGCTTATTAAAGACTAGCTTCTAGTGGTTTCTAAAGGGAGGTTTTATGGACCCACGGTTTTGCCTCCCACACATGTTGGACTCCACGTCTCAAACCCACCAGCTAATTCGGGAGAGACCCATCGGAAGTCCTAAACCTCCTTTATAAAATGCAATTAAGAGCTTAATCTTTGAATTGCTTCAATCAAAATCATATCAAAATCATTTTCAAAAAGTACCATCAAATACTTTCCATGAATAGTACTTAAATTGCATACCCAACACCCAAAGATCGCCTAAATTTATAACTTAATTGCATATTTTTAGGAATGAAAACTTAATTAAATCAATCAAAAAATTCATTACTTGTGATGTGATCTTTTCTAATAATTTTCTAATAGTTCTTCATTTTTGCATTGCTTAAATCAATTTGTAATCCTTTTCAAAAAGTACAATCAAGTTCTTAAAGTGTACATTTCAATATAAGTTTAAAGCTTAATTGCATTTTTTAAAATAAAAATTAAGGACTTAATTAAATTAATTTAAAAGATTCATTACTTGTGGTGTGATATTTTCTAATATTTTCTAATAGTTTTAAATTTTTGAATTGCTTTAATCAAGTAGTGATCCTTTTCAAAAAGTACAATCAATTCCTTTTAGGGTAAAAGTCATAAAAAAAAAAACCCAAATTTTTCCAATTAAGACACATTTACCCAAATTTATACAATGTGTATTTACCTCAAACTTCTTCTTCGACACTAAAAACTCTAAACTTGCATCTAGGTGACACATTTACTCCAAAAATTTGGTGTCATAGAAAAAGTTTCGGATTTTTGGTGTCACCAAAAAAGTTTGAAATAAATATATCACATAAAAAAAAAAATTGAGATTTTTGTGTCACAAAAAAATTGAAGTAAATATGTTATACATGTATAAGTTTGGGGTTTTCGGTGTCACAAAAAAAAAAATTGAGACAAATGTGTCATAGTGAGTAAAGTTTGAGATTTTTGGTTGCTTTTCCCCTCATTTTCATGAACATTCTATGAAATTGCATATCCGACACTCAAAATAATTACATTTTTCATCACAAATTTAGGACTTAATTGCATTTTTTTTAAGGACTCAATTAAATACTTTAAAAGATTCATGACTTGTGGTGCAATTAGTCCCTCAACTTATGATGTTTTTCTAATGTGGTCCATATATTTAGGAGTTGCCATGTCCTTCCCTTCACCGATTCCGACCAATTGAAATTGAGGCTTCCAATGATGCTATTGAAATAAACCTTCACACTAATGCACCACTATAAAGTAGTGGTCCACTATGTGATCAACAAGATCAGACATTTCAAATGCAGAATCAAAAGACTAAAGGAAGAAACAAGAGGAGGGCATCTTTCCCAACCATAATGTCAACTTTCATGAAATCTGAAACGCCTTCAGCTAGGGTCATTAAGAAGCATTTGATGATTCCCATTTCAAGAGCCATATTAAGCAAAAATCTAAAAAGGCATCCAGGATTATTGGCCTCTGGGCCAATAGTCAAATTGAATGGATTTGAATAACCAATAAGCTCCTAAGTGGAACTGAGGCATCCCAATGCAGAGTGATATTCCAAGCAAAGAGAGGCTCCATCGGTGAAACTTCCACCGTCGACGCCAATTGGCTGCATCTAGAAGATCAAGGAGAAAGCAAGATAACTTCACCCCCGCATAGCATAGTAGGAAAAACATGGTTATCTTTGGTGTGATTGGATCCAGATTCCCAGATATGACACAACCTATACAGAGGAATGCAGCAAAAAGTGTAGCAATGTGAGGTTCACTCCCATCTGCAACCTTAAAGTAATTGAGAATGGGAAGCATATCATCATTTACTATTGCTGCGAGAAGGCGAGGTGGCGCTTGTGAGGCTCTGGATAGCTGCACCTAAAGTTGAAAGGATAATTCCAATGTACAAGAGTGCAGGAAGAGGCCAAGCAATTATAACAAGTTATGGCTGCCGAAAAAAGAATTCTGCAAGGTACTCCTTGGAAAAGAGAGAATCGGAAATTCAAGATGGTTCAAAAGCTTAGGCATTAGCATTTAAAAATAACTAACAATTCACTCTCCAATCTAATCTAAACTATCTATGACCAATTTTTTTTTTAAAAGATCAAAAGTTAGCTGCCAATAACTTTTCTCCAATTGCTAGATTAACAAAAGTGAAAAAAAAAAAAACAATTAGACATAGAGTGCATTTGATTTAGCATTTTGAAAACTCATGGGGTAATGTAAGACAATTTAATCTAAAGGAGTTTGAGCAATTGCAAAGGCCATTTGATAAATTATGCTTCGAGAAATAACTTTAAGAGAAATGTCGTTTGGTAAAAAATACATTTGAAAAGCCCATAATATTATTATTAAATTATTATTATTTTTTAAAATTGCAAATGAAATAAAATACATTAAGTAAAAATAAAAATAAAAAGACCAAACCTTTCGCCAGTCTAAGGAATGGTTTGGTCTTTTTTCAATTAAAAATAATAATGAGGGACAAAATAAGAAATTTGAAGGATTGATGGAGGTAGTTTTGGAAGGAAAAAATGATTTTAAGCATTAGGCCAATGTTGAAAGCCCAATGCTAGTTCTCACTAGTATTGAGCTTTCAGCCTTCTTAATGATGGCTTTTCACTTGAAAGCTCATTCAAAATGGTTATCAAATGATCAAGTACTTTCCTAATGGAGTTTGGAAACTGAAAGTCCTTAGAAATACTGAGCCAAACGCACCAATAGTTAGTAGTTGGAAGAGTTGCAGCAAGTGTACCAATGGGTATTGACCACTGTGTATCTGCGGATTTCAAAGAAGAAACATGGTTTCTTCTTTCTCGTATTATTTGTCATACTTACAGAGGACATGCCACATAACAGGGCCTACAACAGCTAGAAAATAGCAAGAAAATAGAAGCAGAAATAGGAACAGCTTTCCTACTTCCTAATTCCAGTGATTTCCATCCTAATTCTGAGGATTCAGAATAAAAGGAAATGAATAAAATGGAAAAAAATTAATTTCCTATCCCAAAATTTTTCCTAATTCTTCGACAACCCCCTCGAGGAGGTTGATCGATATGAATCAGCCATAATTCCAGCAACAGCACGAAAGAAAAAGACCAACCAGTCCACTGTAAAAAATAGTGAAAAAACCGATAGTTAGAAAAATCAGCAGGCATTCCTCCTCCACATTAGAAAACACCTAGCATGCCCGAGAATGAACATATATGGGATGACAAAACTGAAATTGTGAGATCCACCGCAATAGTATGGAAAAAGAAAACCTTCAAGTCAGTGAAGACATTATTTTCTCTTTTTCATATGCTCATAGAAAGCAGTATGCTTTCTTGCAGGAGCTTCTAATCAGATATCGGTTCAACAAAGGACAGCTTTCAGTTGATTGGACAACAGTCAATGGTTAATGCAGAAGGAGGGTGGGAGTAGACAGAGCATTGCACTACAACAGATCATCCAAATCATGTTCTAATATCATAGCTGAAACAAACAGATGACTCTTTAAAGAAGTTATCTAAATAGAGACCTCAAAATAAAATGAGCATTCTAAAAGCTCCAGAAAATTTTGCTCAATTAATTGTTCACGGTAGATGCGAGGTAATGGATATGTTTACAGGATATATTCGATTTGACATTCCTTAAGGTACGCCTTGATTAGCAAAATTTCGTGAAGCAGCTTTGGACTTCAGGTGAAAGCTACTGGACACCTATTTTGGTATTTTGAGCTTTAAAAGCCAGGATTCAAGCTCAAAGAGCTTTACAATAATTTAGGAAACGCTAAAACTTTCTATCTAAAGACTTTCAAATTCTAAAACTACTTTTCGATGTTTTACCAAACTCATCCCTAGTGTTGGTAGAAGAAATTAAAACCCAAGTAGCAATCAGAAATTGAAACTTTAGAGAGTATGACGTGTGAGTCCACATCACACTAATGGCTATGGAGTTGTCCTCGGTTTTAATCTCGTGCTAGAGTTCAAATGCCAAGAGTGGCTGTGAAAGATGGTTTTACACTCCTCTGACCTCCGATCTCAGAAGAACCGACTCGTTTAGGTTAAGTGCTAATATTCATAGCAGAAGCTATTCCAACATAGGCTCTTCAACCACTGTAGAATTTCAATGTGCTTACAACAAAAACAACTTCAGTAACTTCTGTGCACCCAATGGATTTTCAAATATATCTTAATAGCCAAAGTTTCCATTCTAAACTCATTCCCTTATCGTGATCTGAATGCGATGTCGCTATATATGGTATTATCCATCCCCACACCGTACATAATATATTAATTGCAAAATTACAAACATTTGAAATTTCCACAATCTCTGATCATGTTCAAGGGTATGCTCATCTAGAAATCGTGCTAGAAGCCATAAAGAAAGACACTATAATGTACTATGAGGACCTGAGGCAGGTCGGCCAAGTTCATATGCACAGTTACTCATTCCTCAATGAGGGACCGGCAACCATTTGACAAATTCTATCTTCACCTCATGTTGCGAGAAAACAACCAAAACAAAGGCGTGGTTTAGCACAACTTCGGTTCATATTTGAACAGCACCCAAAAGGCACTAACTGGAAAAATCCCACATAGTTGAGCAGGCTACTACCCAACTATAAGAACACTACAAACTACCAAATTAACTTATCAGCCCAAAATCCAAACCCAAAATTAGAAAAGTTAAGAATCACAAAGAAAGATGGGAGCAATTCAAGAGAAAAATCCCATAGAGTAATGAGTGATCATCCTAATATAGGAAAATTATCTTCTTCCCTACAGCCAGTCTTTCACAGCAAATTCTTATTTGGAAAATAATTATTATCATTCAACATCTTGAAATTGCAATCAGGCTTGGAAGATATCATCAATCACCATATTCCCCTAAGAGAGAGTTCATTGTCAAAACGAACTTAACTCGTGGAAAGGGTTTGTTGAATACGCCAGAAGAGAACTCGCTATTTAGAAAAGGGCTTCTCACATACTCTTAAGAAAAAACCATTTTATCCCATTTGTTAATGTGGGAAATGAATCTAATCACACGATATAACTCACACAATCAATGTAGAAGGTTTTGAAAATCATTTGGAATAAGTACACATTGACCAATCCAAGAGATCTTTTAAAGGATCGAAATGTGGGCTAGGTCATGGTTTCAACAATGGATAAGTCACATAGTGTAAGAAACAAATAATCATCGATTACCTCCACCGAGTTTACAAGTCAAGAAATATTAAAATGAGATACGATAACCTTGCTCCCACTTCTCTGCACGTTAGCTTTGAATGTGAAACCCATATGTCAGCCCAAACGATCCCTATCTGAAGAGACTTAATTTAGGGATGTAATGTAGGCTTGGTGTCGTGGTTAAGAAATAAAAGGCTAAATAGGCTCAAAAATACATTCAGGAGGGTTTTGGAGTCGGCCATCATCCGAGCATCTTTACCAACTTCCTTCAAAGATCTTTCCATGGTCCCAAGAATCCCTCATGTCTTGCTCTGCTTGCTTTTATTTTTACTACTATTTTGAACAACTCCATGATGGTGTCAGTTAAAAACTTCCTAACACCAGAATAAATGGAGTTTTCCGAAAAAACCTGCTAGTGGAGGAAGACCTCCTAGGGATAAGAGAAAGCCTTGCCCAATAATCTCTTTCCGCTCAAATTAGGTTCTGTTTCATGTGGTCGGATATTGCTCGGACCAGCTTCGTACATCTTGACTAGTCTAACTTTCGGGTCAATCTTACGAGTGCACTCTTCTACATCGACCGGTGCTGAAGTACTCCCTCAGAAGAAAAACCTTTCTAGGCGATGAATCAAGCGAAGCTGGATATATATAACTCAACCATCATTTTCTTCCTCCTAGTTCACACCAAAAATAAAAAAAAATAAAAAAGAATCACAGCACCATCATGTAGACATGAACTTTAGAAACTTTGGAAAAAAGAAGAAGAGGGAATTAACTTACCAGACGGCAAATAAGGCCTTTTTAACTTTTGGCCATAATGAAAATAACAATGATGATTTGGGTTTATTATTCGATGATACAGATCTGTCTCTAAATACTCGGTGTTCTTGGTCAAATCCTAATCAATCGGGTAACAGATGGTAGATGACACCGCTAACCAGTAATCAACAGAACCCACGCAGCTGAATTAATCCGTCATGCGAGAGCGGAGAGACTCCAGCTCTAGTAGACTTCGACATGCCACTGCTTGTTCTTCTTAAGCTGCGACAGCTTCTCTTCCCAGCTCTCGCCCCTCTCCACCGCGACTCTCTTCAGGGTGTCCTGGATACCCGGCATCATTCCTTTCAGCCCACAGAAGTAAATATGAGCCCCTTCGTCCAGGAGCTTGAAGATCTCATCACTGTACTCCTCGATCTTGTCCTGGACGTACATCTTGCCCCCCTTCTTGTTATTCTGCTCCCTGCTGAGTGCCGTGTCATACCGGAAGTTGTCTGGATAATCTCGGAGGTACTTGGAGAACTCGTCGTCATAGAGCAGGCTGTCTGAGTTGGCAACACCGAGGAAGAGCCAGGCAAGGCCCCCAAACTTGTACGTGGGGACAGATTCCATGAACATGCGCCGAAGGTAGCCTCGGAATGGGGCAATGCCAGTACCGGTCGCAATCATTATGTGAGTGGCGTTTGGGTTGTCTTCAGGCAAAAGCATGATCTTCCCAGAAGGGCCTGCAAAAGATACAATTATCATATTCAAGCTCTCTTTCAGTATTAGACATGCATGATGGTTGAGCTCCTAGTAGGCCTGGCATTAAAAATGAGATATACCAAAAGTAACCCAGGAAATTAACTTAACAAATGCAAGGTAGGCATAATTTGGACCATAAAAATTTGTTCGAACCGTCTTTGACTATCAAATTGGGCAAACAAAAAGTATAGTCTCTATTTGAGTAAATCTCAAACTATCTTTGAGGAGGGAATTGAAGCTATTTCAAAAAGTCTGGGCAAGATACTTTCCATAGTATATTACTAGTACAATACTTCACGTAAAAAGAAAGTAAATGGAAAAGTTTGAGAGTGATGAACTATATTGAGCTTCTGAAAATGCAAAACATCAATATCTGTCCTCTGTCTCATACTTGCAGTCTTCCAGAGTGCATTATCGAGGATTTCCACAGACAAGTGTTACTCGGTGGCAGATGGTGCCACATTTGGTCTCCCATTCTCGCAAACTAGAGTCCAAGACCAACAGCTCTCATACTAAAGAAATACTTTTAATTGAGCTCATATTTGCTAATACTTTCACAAACCAGTCACAAGTCTAATTGAATCATTCTACAAGTATCCAAAAGAATTTTATTTTTTATGGAATACCATCCAAGCTCAAGCAGAAATGGTAGATTGATTCTAGCACCAATCTGAAGGAGCCCTTCGTCAATCTGAAAGACCCAATACAATCAACAGTTAAAACACAACTCTTAGAGGGAATTCTGTGTGAACTTTGGCTCTTGACCTTAGTCAGTAGTGAAGCATTCTTTAAGCACTTCCATGTTATTGATGAAGAACTGCACATATAAATTGCCAAACAGGTGGAAGGCCAGCCTCCCAGGCTTCATTAAAGACAGAAGCTGAAAGTCTAAGCAGTCATGATTGTTATCCTATTCGGGCATACACAAATATGCACAAACTGCAAGGCATCAGGATAATTTCTTGCAACTACCAATTCTTGGCCGATTAACTGGAAAAAGAATTTGTATTCAACCCTTCATTTAGTGATCATTAGACATTTAATTCAAAGAGGGCACTCCAGACGCACAAACCAGGAAAAGTAGTCAGCAATACCTGTGATTTTAACTTTATCTCCAGGTTTTGCATTGCAAAGGAAGTTGCTGCACACTCCACTTTTAGAAGGATCCTCCTTTCCTGTCTCAGGATCATAATAGAGAGCTCGGCGGACACACAAGCTGGCTGTTCTACCATCGAAAGAATCTCCATACCTGGTAGATGCAATCGAGTAAAGACGAACATTGTGAGGGTTCCCTGGTTTCTTTGGATTTTCACCCTGCAAAGCCACATGAAGACAATGATTATGGACTACTCAGCACTGAGTCTATGATTTAATAAAAAAATTCTTCAAACAAAGCATGTTTAGAAAATTTGGAGCAGCTGCTCAAGTAGAAACAACTCAAATGATGCAAATAAGCATTGCAAAAAATGAGAGCTAGAGCAAGTCACTGCGATTCAAATACATTGCCAGAATTCACGTTTTCTTTTTTCTTTTTCTTTTTTTTGGGGGGTGGAATTCCTTGAGTGAAATGGCACAAATAATTGACACACATCACGTACTTTAATTCAAAGTCTCTTCCAACATTATATTAATCCTTATCAAGGGAATTTGACAAGGGAAATTAAAAGGAAAGTCTTCTTGCTTTTGCTCAAATCATCAGTTACTCAAGACGCTCTTACACATTCGACTAATTGCAACGCAAACTAGAAAGCCAAAGTGGAAAAGATAAGGATTACGGCTTCATGACTAGCAACTTACAGGAGGAATTACACCATAGCTCTGTCCTTCCCAATAGGGGACGTTGCCGCCGTGATCAATAACAACATGACAAACCTCACCAGGTGCTTTTGGGCCTACAAGCCTCTCAACAGACACAATGGTTGCTGTATAAGGCTCCTTTGGCTTGAATGTATTTAATGGGGGCTCTTTGGCATCCTCAAGTTGCAATGGTGAGACAGCAACTTTCGGTGCATTTGCTTGCTGCACTGACATGCATATTGTATACCCTTTCTTGGATCTTGCATTCTTGGTACTCAAGTCCAATGTCAATACAGGTGCCCGTAATGTACCACAGAAACTGAGAGTATGTGCCTGCAATTCATTAAAAACTGGTTAGCTTAACAGAGTAACTAATTTACACAATGGGCAGAACAGAATGCTGCTACAAACTTTAGTATAGAAATAAGAATTTCGTAACAAAATTTTCAAATTGTTCAGTAACCAGTGGGATATAAACCAAGAAAGGAAAAAGAGAACTCAGCCAAAACTTTGAAGTGACTCATATATACTTCATCATATTTAGGTGTGCGTCACTATTCTTAGAAGCGAAAAAGCAACTGAATGCATGCCCTATGCTTCACCTTCCTTGTAAATAAACCAAAGAGAATGCCATATGGCCATCTGGTAACCTCTGTATTAAAATTCCTTATTGGCTGCTGCTCAATTTGCATTTGGATCAAATCCAGCACTGTAGACTCCATTTCACAGTTTGACAGTGTATAGCAATTCAACTAGATCCAAAATACTACTCTGTACAAGCTCAGAAAAAAAAATTCGCTCATGTTCACAACAAGATTGCTTTGAACACAACAGATAAGAGTTGTGGTAGGTGTACTCTATGTACAATTAGACAAAAGAGGATGGATATGTCATTAAATATATTAATGCGACTTGAAGTATGTTTGCTTTTTCCAGTTTTCCATTTTCGATTTTTAGTGAAAGAAAGCGTGGGAATATTTTCTCCAATTACAATGACAAGAAGAGAGAAATTTCATGAAATTTTTTCAGATATTCTTATTTTGAACCATAAGTGGTGCAAAACAAGTATGAAATTACACACAACATGCCTACTTAAGACATTCACCATAGACATTTCCAGAAGAGTTTTCGTGAAAACTCCTACGACAAAACAGAAGGCAGGAGAACAATTCCCCCACCATACACTACCTTCATGATCTAAAACTTTCCTTTCCTTAATTTCCTTGTATCATCCTTTTATTTTTATTTATAACGTTAATAGAACTGACATAGTACTCCAGCTATAAATAATATTTGTAAACTGTTCATATTTCATGACCTCTACTTGGGTATATTTTCTAATTTATACTCTGCAAATATTCTCTTTCTACCCATTAACTCCGTCATCTTCTAGACACTTGATAGAAAGGTTGTATTATAAGATGACCACTCCTCTGCCACTATTTCATTTCTTACTTTTTGACAACTGGATATTCTTCTGACATTATCACTCAAATTTTACAGAGAAATGTCGAAAGTTTACCAGTAACGATGGTCATCTGATAAGTTCATCACTTTAGGACAAAAATCAGTGACTAACTCTCAACAGATTGCACTAGAATATAGACAAGAAAATAACTAAGCATTCTTTTGAGAGATTCAATTGAAAGTAGCTTCAATCCAATCCATGACAAAATCCAGTACTTCGAATAAATGGTTTTCATATTTGTAAGATGGAGACAGCTACACGGTTAAGATCTTATCGAGTATTGCCTTCACAATGGAAACATACAGGTGGCAAAGGTATGTAATGCATCCGTAGCGTGTAAGTAAAAAATAATGCTTGCCAGAAAAAAAGAGAAACAAATGCCAATACCGATCTCAGACAATTATATGCCTATAAGAAATATCCTTCAAATAGAATCTCAACATGAAACTTACAGAAGCGACCACTTATCAGAATCACCATATATTGAATTTCTCCATTTTGGCAGCAACTTCATAATATATATTCTCAAGTTTAAAACTTTTCCACGGTGACGCAACTAAGGAGTGCAACACCAAGAAGAATTTCTAGCCTCCTTGGGGACAAGAGTTTCAAAAGAAGTCTGACTTTTTCCCTGATCTCGCATTATTGACAATCTAACCAAAAGCATAATGCATGGAATGCATTCATTTTACCGGCGGATCCAATTGAAACAGAGAGACCACAGACTCTTGAAAAAGAAAAGAACAAAAGAACAGCCACCTTAAACACCGATCTTCTAATGGATGAATCGCTACCAACAGGAACAGCAACAGAAACCTGCAAGAACCACTACACCGATCAGTTTCCCACAAACCCAAAAGCACAACAAAGAGTAAAAGAATCAAACAACGGAAAAGGGTAATCAAGAAAGCAAGAAAACGTTAAAGAAGCGAGAAGCATTTGTGCTAATCAGATAGAACCCGCCATCTGGGTCATTCCCAACTCCATCCCCACTTCCGTTTTCAAGAACCTCCCCTCACTTTTCTGTCGACCCCCCAACGGAAAAACCGAAAGACCGATCAACATCGAATGTAAGCAGATAGAACCCGCCATCCGGGTCATTCCCAAGCCCATCCCCACTTCCGTTTTCAAGAACCTCCGCTCACTTTTCTGTCGACCCCACAACGGAAAAACCCAAAGACCGATCAAGATCGAATGTACCCACCTGAGATACAGCCGAGTGCGCCATCGGGTGGATCGAGCGCGGCGGAATCGACTACGGTGGGGTATGCAAGAAACTACGAGCTGACAAAAAACATGCGCGATCTTGTTTAAGTAGGGACCGGACAGTGATCCCTTGGAGAGCGGCAAGAGACAAGTTGGGGATTTGGATTTTGGCTCCTCAAGATCACCGCCGGTCTCAATTGGCTCTCCAATCTCTCTTGTTGAGTCTCTGCCTTTTCCTTCAGATGGCCCCTAAAATAAATGCATGTACCTTAATTAATTTACTATTCATAATAAAAAATATAATAAGCTTGCTTATTTTTTTATCTAAAACTATTATGATAAGCTTGCTTTATATATTTATCTTCGGTTACTATCAGGAAAAACTGACTAGTATATTATTGATGAATTCACAGGCTGATAGTTTCCGTTAAATTTCTAAATTTGATGACATGCGATAGTTGATTAATGTGCTAATTTAGGATTTTACTTTTCGTATATTACAGTGGTAGATTTTTGTGATAATAATCAAATTTTATTAAAGAGTATATTTATTACAAATGTATCATTTTATGGTTTTTGATAAATTTGTTAGGGATATACTAGTTTAGGTTTTTTTTATAACTATTTGCGATATATTTATCATATATATACTAGTTTGAGGTTTTTATAATAAAAAATTAATTTGGGTAAAATCACACGTGTATCAATTAGAAGTTTTGAGGGTATTAATTGTTTTATCTTTTGCTTCTATTTACTATAATTATAAGCACAAAGAGTTTCGCTAGTGATACCTTGATATTTCCCACAGATCAAATAAAAAAAGAATTTTGTAATTTTCGATGTGCAATGTCTTCATGATATGCATACTCGATAGTTTTCACATGATGTTTTCCAACGACACAAATGGATTTGGCAAAAATATCGAAAACTCATGAGTTTCTACTCCATGACCAATTACATACCTCTTTGAATTAAAGTTTGCATCCTCACTTTGAACGAAAATATACATCTATTTACAATTTTCACGTTCCTTTATGGAAGCACCCCACTCATTTCTTGCATCCATCAAAACACAACAGTAAACAATAATATCTAGCCCCTTCCTCAACCACCGCGAATAGTCGCCTCCAGCATTTAACACCAAATGCCTCGCCATGCCGTTCAGTTGGATAGCTAAGGGCATGTTTGGTAATATTCGCAAAAACAACTGATTTTTTTTTTTGTTCTCCAAAACAAAAAAAAAGAAGTTTGTTTGATAATTTTTTGTTTCTAAAAATAAATATTCATTTTTTTATTCTAGAAAATGGATTTGGAACATAATCAAGAAGTAAAAAAAAGTTACTTCTTATTCCCAAAAATAATTTTTAGAATCAAGTCCTTTTTTTTTTTTTTGCTTTTCTCTTCACTTTTCTTCT
Organism: Eucalyptus grandis; assembly: GCF_016545825.1. NCBI lineage: Eukaryota > Viridiplantae > Streptophyta > Magnoliopsida > Myrtales > Myrtaceae > Eucalyptus > Eucalyptus grandis. The sequence goes on from NC_052615.1 coordinate 3,516,053, forward strand.
ACTTCCTTTTCTTTTTCTTCCTTTTGGCTAGTCACCAATCTCAATCATGGTCCGTAATTGGTCAGATGAGGGCTGGAGAGGCTCAACCTCACCCATGGCTAAGCTCGGCCTCACCTAATCTAGTCGAGGCTTAACCTCACCAACCAATGCGAGGCTAGGCCTTATCAGGCCACCGTGAGGCTTGGCCTTATAGGTGGCCAAACGAGCCTTTAGCGAGCTCGTTGAATCTTGCCTAACCGGTTGCTAACCACTCTCGTGACTAGCGATTGGTGACAAAGAAGGAGGAAGAAAAGAGAAAATGAAAAAGAGAAAAATAAGCAAAACATAATAAAAGTATTAAAAATTAATAAAAAAAATTAAGAATTCTACAAAACATATTTCTATTCCGAGAATATAAATTTTGAATATTTATTAAATGTTTTCAAAATTTCAGAAATTGTCATGGGAACAAAATAAATAAAAAAATGATTTATGAGCAAAAATTGTTCCAAAATAGATTTTGGTAAAATTGCGAATGTTTACCAAACACGTCCTAAGCTATCGATTGAGGAAACTTTACAACTTGTAATGCACTAATTTCTTGTGTTTTGAATAACGCATCCTTTTTAAGAATTATTTCATACGAGATGTGTTTAGCCAGTGTTCTTAAGTACTTGCTAGAATGTGAATTCATAAAAGAACTGCTTTCCTGATAAAATAAAGTGACAAAAACCAACATACATCAATTTTTCTTAATTACATCGTCCCTGTAATCTACATAGCGAGGCGGCTTATCATCCCTCCAGACGAATCTAGCCAGTTTACAGAGCTACATAAGATAAAGTTAGTTAGGCCATTTGCATTATCGAGTCGTGGCGTGTGTTGGTAAGTTAGGTCAAGACAAATTGAGATTGTTAGTTCCCGTAAAACATGGTTATAGGCAGTGTTTGGAGGCGATTTTGCCACTTGGGTGCGGGGACTAGAAGGGTCTACACGAGTTATCTTTTGCGCTTTTGAAAGATTCTTCGAGAAAAAACATTGACCCAAGAAAAGTAACGGAATCTAAGGAGATGTGGTGCTTGGTGGGGACTTAGGGTGAATAGCAATTGTGATTTTGGTATCCAGGTAACATATCACGAAAGTTGAAAATCCATGTGATGAACGCACGGAATTGGTACAATTGATTTTTAGAAGTCGTATGTTCAAATCTTATCAACTGTGAACAAATTGCTCTAAGTCATAGCTATTTGTATAGGTCACAAGCTTCGATTTAAGGGCTGGTGCCTCCATCTAAAATATAGGAAAAGGAAATCCCCATTATATGTTGTTAAATTACATATAATAATCGCAGAGCACTGCGACCCATTGATGAGGGCCGGCTAATTTGCCATATAATCACAAATTCAAGCATATCATGAACAAATATTTTATCTGCTTATATCTTGGGCGTTTGTTGTCTTGTATGAAAAAAACTTCATGACTTTTAGCACGCGTGGTGAAGTTGTAATGACGGGTTCATCAATTTCAAACTTTAGGATTACTCGTACTATGTGTAATTATGCTCAGATTGATTGTTCGATAGAGACTAAAGAGCATGAGACTCTCGTGTGATGACGTCTAGAAAGGTTAGTCACGCCAATCGATCATTTCTGTCCTTCTACTTAGAGAAAAACAACTACAGATAAAGATTTGCATGATAAACATCAAAATCAATTGTAAAAGATATAGGAACTCCCTTAACACAAGGAACACGACACGCATTTTGTAATTAGTCTTTACGACCCACCAACCTTTCAACGCTTGGCAGATAGGCCTCCTACAAGTGGAGGCATCAATTTGGCCTAATTCACATAAAATAATGTCGGGTCATGTGCAATCCTCTGACGTTAGCCTTTGGCACAATAATCTTCATTTGTCCCGACTTCTAATTATGCAACGGACCGAATATTCGTTTTTTTCGCTTTAGTCTAGAGGTTGTTCTTTTCGATCTACTAGCTCAATCTTAATTTTAATCTTAATCCTAAAATTCGAATTGATTTTTGACCCAAAATAAATGTGGAAAATCGAGTCCAAGTGGCTGCACGAGAAGTGCTAATGAGTTCTTTCTTTGCAATAAGAAAGGTGGTTGGGTATCAAATTGGTATAAAAAATTGCTACAATACGGGTTTGGATCAAGGCCTCAAGTTTCAATATTCTAAAAGCCTCGAGACCCTCGCGATATCTCACAACTACACCCGGTAAGCATTCTCTTCCTTGAATATTTATGAAATCTGGTATGTCAAGATCAAACCAAATGTCGGGGGTAGAGATAGAGATTAATAACTTGGCTATCACCATGTTTAAGGATTCTTGACATTCTCTAGTTATCAAGATTTCTATTCTTATAATTCTAATTATTAAGAGATCTCACATTAATTCCACATCTCAAATAGTTTTGAACACGCCTAAGATTTAAATACTCCAAAATAACCCTCATTAGGACCTCATTAATGGTAAGATTGATGGAAAGAGCAAAAACATACCTTAAATATAGATCAATTGATCTAATGATTTTCATCGACCTTTTCTAAATTGTCGTTTCTTCTTTTGTCGTGTAGAAGTTACTCTTTTATGAGAATCATCTAAGATTCGCTTATTTTATAAGTTTAGTTGTTAGGATTCTAATTTAGAAGAATATAACTAAAGTACATTTAGTTTTTAATGTCTCTCTAAGGTTCAATGTCTAACAACTCTATGTAATTATAATTATTTAGTTTAATTTTTCTAGAGGAGTTCTTTGGTTAAAGTTGTGGACTCTTTATTATAATTTGTACATAAGATACCTCAATTGACAAAGATTACCAACAAGGTCAAACTTTTTACAAAATCCATTATAGAAATATGCTTTAGCACTGTAACTGTAAGTAAAGTGGAAGAGAGGAATGAAGTTTGTATGAAAACAATGGAAAATAACATGAGGTGGTGGAGTAAAAGGTTTGTTTTGATTGATATGGACATTTTTGTATTTTTATGAAAATGTGTGGCTTCTGCGTCTGCATCTGCGTCTTCAATAAATAGCAACTTTTACTCTTTCCATTTGTGATTTTGATTAAATGGTTCTCTTAATATTATTTTCGTCAACTCAATACATTAGTGAATGTTACAGCCAGTTAGAGTGTGAAAATAGCGTGAGCCTTATTACAGTTATCATGGTTAATTATCATGAAAAAGAAATAATTATTTTGACAATTACAATTATCGTAAATATCTTGATAATTTTGCCTATCATGACTATCAAAATAATCAAATTTCAGAAGGAAAATATAAGAATCTATAAACGAAAATCAAATATGATATATGAAACACAAATGATTTGAAAGCGTTAAAAAAAAGGAGTGAAATATTTCATATAAAGTTTTTTTTTTTAAATATTCCATGAGAATAGTTAAGTGATCGAGGTAATTCAACCAACTAGTTGAGGTGAATCTCTTGACTCTCTTCTAATCGAATAATATATTGGCTAGCCTCTTAATTTAGTCAAAGTCTATTCATTCTCTAAATAAGAAAAAATCATTCGACATCCAATTTCTCCTTAGAGAATAGTTGGTATGCGTTTAGAATTTCTCCGGGTAATTATGTTTCCCTCTTGGCCAGGACCTTTCAGAAGCGAAGTCCTTATCGGCCAGGCTGTTGAGCTCCGACAACAGCAGCCTGCCTGGCCAAATAAGTCTCGGAGTGTGCTTCCGAGCGGCGGCATCGAGCAGAGGACGGGCCGACTCAACTCCGGCCGGCTCGACAAAAGTAGGAGCTGAAGCAGGGAAAACTCTAGAGGACCGGCGACTCTCGAAGGAGGAGGGGACGATGAACAAGGGATTGAAGGAAAAAGGAGCGACATCAGGAGGCTAAGGACATTCAGAGACGACATTACAAGCGCCGAAGAAAGAAATCTTTATCGCCGGGTCCCTTTGAGCTCATTCGAGCTCGATGAATAAGGTTTACTCGAATCTTTTAATAAAAGGTTGGAATGGGTTTATCGTAGTCGAGTCCAACTGAAAAATGGTCCATGGTGAACTCATCTTTAAACCTGTTTCGACCAAAAAAAAAAACTCATCTTTAAACCATTAGTAAATCAATTCAAAACCCCAAAAAAAAAAAAAAAAAAGAGAAGGAGAATTAGAAGTTTCTGCTTTCCACCGCCCCTTGCCATATATCTGCACCACCGACACCTATGCTCTTAGTCCACGTCATCGCCGGTGATTTTCTCTGGCTCGGCCGTGGCTCGTCCTCGCTATCGTCGAGCCTAAGCTCAGCCGGTGCGCTCTATTGCTAGATCCCAGATTGAGCCCAAGCAAGCCCTAGATCCAACCTAGATGGCTCTACTTGACCTCGGATGTTGGCCAATCTGATGTCAAGCAAGCTAGGCAATGGTTGGGCCTGTCATGTAGGACGGTCGGTAATGATTATACTACAACGTCAACAATTTTCAATGAAAATTTACCATACCGACTATATTGAAATTTCACATAAAAGTTTAAGATTAAATTAACAAAAATTAAAATAAATTATGACCAAACCGGTTTCCATGCAATGTTTTTAAGACTAATTTTTTGTGGAAAAGGACATTTCTGAAAAATATATTCTAGAAAGTCAATTCTCGGGAAAATGACAATTTTTTTATTTTTTTTTTATGTTTGGAAAAATTTGAAAATGAATTAGAAATTATTTTCAAAATGACAATATTTTTTATGAGTTTGGCTGAAATTTGAAATGAATTAGATATTATTTATTGTTATTTGGTATAAAAATATAATTTTATTTTCTTAGGGAAAATTACCAAAATATTCTGTTTACTTTCTATTTTAAATATTATTATTTCTATTTTCCCCCTTTTGTTTTTCCTTATTCCTCAATTGGTCACCTACAGAGGTGATTGGCCATAGGTAAGGGACAAGCTCACCCAACGCTAGGGAGGCTCAGGTGAGGCTCCATCTCACTAGATTGATGAGCTTGAGGCCTTGCCAATGTAGCGAGGTTGAAGGTCGAAGCTCAAGGTTTGAAGGTTGAAGCGCGAGGCCTTACTAAGGGCCCGTTTTGTTCAACTTTGCAGAAATGACTTTGAGAAAATGCAAATATCTTTGAGGTAAATGGGTTTTCCGAAATGCTACACTATTTGATAAATTGCAATCTCAAATAGCATTGTAAAGTAACTTTAGCATAAATACCGTTTGGCAAATCTCATATTTGTAATTGACTTTTGTTATTTATATATATACATTTTTTTAAAGTCTGAAAATCAAATCCGACAGCTACTATTGGGATCGACTAACCCCAAGGGGTGGTCATCGAGGACACACGACCCTCAGGCGGCGATGGTGATTGTCGAAGAAACCCGATTCTCAAGCAGGGAAGACGAAGACGAATGGGGAAGAAGATGAACAATGATGTTGATGAACAGTGAACTTGCATTTTCAAAATACCCAATGCTCAAAGTCTGGTCCGAACGTGCATTGACCTTTTAGCATTGAGAATGTTAATATTTGGTCAATGAGCTTTCAAAAATATTTACCAAACACAAAAATATTTTTTTCAATGGGCTTTGGGCCCAAAGCCCTTTAGGAAAGTTGAACCAAATGGGGCCTAAATTGACAAGCTTAAAGCTCCCTATTTGGTGAGGTCGAGCCTTATTGGTCTTGGGCAAGGTTGAGACTCACCAGCCTTGGGTGAGCTTGTCCCTCGCTTATGGCTGTTGCCATGGTTAGCAACTAGCCGTGGAAGAAGAAAAAAGGGAAAATGAAAAGAAAAGAAAAAATTATATAAAGAGAAGAGGAAGGTGAAGGAGTGCATAGAGGCCTCGGTCTGGGCGAAAGAAAGGAGGGAAGATAATTTCATATTTTTGAAAAGATGAAATCATCTCCCCACTTTTTAAGGTTTTTTATTTTTATTTTTTTTTTCATTGTCCAAGAACATTTTCCTTGATTATTTTATTTATTATGAACCAAATGTCAGAAAATTTGGTTTTTTGTTTGAAAATTATGTTCCTTAAAATAAATGGAGTTTTGAATAATTTTTTTCCAAGATGTAACGGGGAGAAGCACCGAGAGACTGGATAGATTCACTTTGCCTTTTCTCAAGACAAATTGGGATGTCATGTAAGGAGAGTTATTGAAGATCGCTCACAATTTTCCATGCAAATGCGACGACGGGCTCCCATTTACAAGCAAAAGATAAGCCTACTTGAGAGAACACTATTGATAAATTTGAGAACCGTTTGTCTGATTGAAAAAGATCCATTGGACTCCCTGGCATCGATCTCAAGATGATGAAACGTGACATTGGAAGTTCTTCCTCGTGGATCTGCCGTTTCTCATTTGCTTATGAGTTTTTCTAGTGGGTTAGGTTAGGCATGTCATTCGGTGAAGCGTCTTGTCAAAGGGGGCTATGCTGGCATGTAAACACGTTGTTTTAGCGGAATCCGCCGAACGAGTCACATCAATTGCGTTGGACTTAAATTGGGCTAGTTAGACACGATTATTTTGTTGCGATAATTAAGAGTGTATTTAATAACCTTTTTATTTTCAGAAAAAATTTATTTAGATTTTTTCTTTTATCATCTAAAATAATTTTTGAGTAAAAAGAATGTGTTCGGTAACTATACAAAATTTTAATTTTCGAAATAGAAAAAGAATGGAAATGTGTTTTATATGACTTACAATTTTTTTTTTGTATTGTATAATTTCTTTTAATTTTTTAACAAATTTTTTCTTTTTCCTCTCTTTTCTTCCTCCTCTAATTGGTCACCGAGTGGCAATGACCAGTGGTGGGTAGCAATCGACAATCAGTAGCGAACCAATTAGAAGAGGAAGAGGAAGAAAAGAAAAGCAAAAGACAAAAAGAAAATGACTTATTTCACAAATTATTCCCAAATAAAAACAAATCTTTTTTATTCTTGATTTTATTCCAAATCCATTCTTCGGTCATTTTTCTATTCCAGAAAATAGAAAAATTAATTGATATTATCATATAGGTTTCTATTTTTCTTTTTTGTATTCTAAGAAACAAAAGAACAGAAAAATATAGAGATACAAACGTTAACAAACGGACTAAAATGCAGCTAAATCGTTACAAGGAGAGAGTAAATAAATGCGGAGCCGTTGGGTTTGGGCATGAGCTCGGTCCATTAAGGACCACGGGCCTGGTATGGGCCCAAGAGTGCCGGGCTTTGGTCCAATCAAAAGCCCAAAAGATAGTACCGATAGGGGAGATCCATCGGCCATCCTCAGCCCTTGATCGCAAAGAACCCACGAGATCCGAAGGCCGAGATGCCGCTGCTGCACGCGCGCGCGCGCTCCACACGATCTTGCCCTCCCAAAGCGAGAGGTCATACCGTCGCCTCATTTTATCGGGACTCGGTGGTTTCAATTTGCAACGGTCGCTACGTGGTGGTGGTGCTCTTCCGCCACCGTACGGACATGGCCTCGCTCTCTCTCCGGCGCGCCGCCGTGCCTCCGCTTCGGTCCGCCGCCGTCATCTCTTCGTCAGGTACTCCTCCCTTGTTCTTCATCCCTCCTATGTTGACCTGCGCATGTCGTGGTTCAGTGTTTTTAGCCGTTTTTTTGTGGGGGATGATTTGATGCGATGGAGGAAATGGAGCGGAGCGGAGCGGAGGAGGTTCTGATCGTTTCGGGTTGGAGGATTAGGGCTTTTGACGCGTAGTGTGATTAGTTTCCACTTCGGTTCTCGATCGAACTGTGCGATGAGGAGAAGCTACTTCTCAGCTGGAGGACTCTTTTGTTTGATTTCTGGTCAATGTGCTTTGACGTCTTACAGGCTCGACCGCCTAGAAATGCACGCGGCTGGTGTTTGGATATGGGGAAATTCAGGCCGTGCTCCAGAAGGAGGTATTAATCTGTCTGTTTCGGGGGTTGCTGGCAGTCGTGTTTTCTGTTGTTTCGGCGATGCTGTGGCATGACAATGATCAAGCTTGTGCATGCGATGCGATGCAGGCTCTTTTCATGGTTTCATTAACTCGATGAATTTTGGTTTGTGATTTCTCTGTCTCTGTCTCTGTCTCTGTCTCTCTCTGGTTTGCGCAATTCTGTAAGACTTTAGGATCCTGCAATTAGTCCTGATTTCTAATTTGCTCATTTAGTTTCTCTATAAATGAGTCATAACTGAATTTTCAAAGACATTCGTATTAGAGCCTGCCCTGTTTGTTAACTTTGTTGATCATCTGACCTGTTCTCTTTATTCTTAAATTCAATGTAAGGCTTCTGACCCTGAGCAAAGAACATGCGGATTTATGATTCAATTGGGCCCCTTTGTTTGTGCTTCTATATAGATCCTCCCAAAGTTGTCACTTGGTGGTTTTAACAGAATTGTGCCAAAGATGTATTGATGATAATTGGATGAAATGGTTTCTTTGACCTTAATCTTCTCCCTGTCCAACTTGAACTCATAATTCTAAATTTTTGTTTAGGATTTTCCTTTAAGGGATTGCTTATATACTGTATAAGACTGCTCAATGTTGGACAAGCAGTATTCCACCGTCTTTTTTTAGTATTTGCTCAAATGTCTTTTATCGTTTTCGTAATGCATAGTTTCCAACTCATAGTTTTGGTCTTTAGGCCTGCATGTGTTTAAATGCGGTGGGCATCTATGCATTATATGGTTCTCATCAACTTTTTATATCTGAGAAGAATAATAATAGAGTGGCACATTTGGGTCTAATAATACAGGAGAACTTTGATATGTGCAGTCAGTAACGATGCAGAAGAAGCTTTCAAAAAGACAGTAGAAATTGACAGGTTGATAGATCTTCTGAGGCATGCAAACCCACAGGAGGTGAGTGGATGATGCCTTGCTTTTCTCTCCTAATTAGTAATTGGATTTGGTAAAAACTTTTCATTTATGATATTGATATGACTGGTCAATAACTTTAAATGTAAATATACTTTCCTCCTGACTTTGCCTTTCAATCTTCATGCAGGTTCAGCAAATTGTTGGAGAGAACATCCTGGCCTTTAATGAGGGATTCTGGATAAGACTTGCTGCAAGAACCGATACCTGCAAGTCAGATGATGATAAAGCATGGTTCTTGGACTTGTTTGATTCTGCTGTCTTAATTTTTCCTTTGCTAAATCATTCCTTAGTATTTGTTGAGAAATGGTTTTGACATCATTTCATATCTATGCAGAAAGATTACGAGGAATTGGCTCTATCTGTGATGAGCATAGTGGACCGCCTTGTCCATAAAACTAATGTATCTTTCTCCCCTTCATTTACATGCACAAGCACATATGGAAGATTCACCTTTAACACCCTGGCTTTGTCTATTGAGGCTCTTTGTTTTGTTTGTTATTGCACCTTATCTTTTATGCTTGCCTCTGCAGGAAAAGATAGAATCTTCGACTGATGTTCTCAAGGGAATTTTAAAGCCTGTTGTTGATGAAAAGGAAGAGATTTCCTGGCCTCCTAGAGACCCTAAGGCTCTTAAAGCAATGGAGGAAGTATGTGTTTATAATATTTTCTGAGTTGTTGCTTTGCTGTGGCAGTTTTAGTGCACATAAATGATCTAGACTACATTTGTAACTCATCGTTCCATGCATACAACAAAAGCTGAGCCTTATCCCAGTGAATGGAGTTGACTCATTTTCTATACACAATGAGGATAAATTTGATTTTGTCTATTGTTCATCAGCCAGTCGCATGATTTATTTAGGATCTGTCAGGGGCTTCTACTTTTAAATCGGTGATTAATTTGCGGAACTCACACTTTAACTATAATTAAGCTTCAAATATTGAAGAAAATTCAATATTTAAATATTATAGTATAGAATTGTATATAATCTTCATAATATTACCACAAATGGGAGGAAATTCGCCGGGAAAAGTTAGAAGTAGCTGAAAATGGCCAGTAAACATGGCCTTTACCTTGCCTTCCGTTTTTCATCAATCTCTTGACCTCCTTATAGAGTAAGAGAATTGAAAACTGGTCATGCTTCATTGCTTCTCTGTGCATGAAGATATTTTTTTCCTCTGAAGGTGAATTGTTTCTCCGGGAGCTTCATTATCATGTCATCCTATCTCACCATTGCACTCATAAGACACTTTATGGTTTATGTTGTGATTATATGTATTGAGCAGAGTAGATTTTTCCTAGGAAGTAATGCAAAGGGAGCAAGAAGGTCAACTAGATGAGGGATTCCTCTCTGAAGTTAATGCTCAGTTAAGACAAGTAAGTCTCTTTGCTACTTCTATGGACATCTGCTTGAAGATATTTTGGTTATAGTTGCTGTTCCTGATTATGATCTTTCTTTCATCCATTTACTCAACTATTGCTAGTTCTTCTCCTGATCATCGTCTGTCTTTTGTGGTTGATATTGATTTCTTCATTCCATGATGGCAACTCAACTCAAATGTGAGGTAGAGTGAGAAAATACGCTTGTATATATTTTCGAGGGTTGACATTTCAATTTCATCATTGATAATACCAAATGTTTGTGCTGATAAAATTTCATACAATGAAGATATATTTGATAATACCATCTCTGTTTTGTTTCCTTTGCAAGCAAAACTGCATGTTAATGCCAATTTCTCTTCCATGATTTTTTTATGCATATAATTAGGTTTTTATATCTACACCATGTGCAGGCAAAAGAAGATGTAGACAAGCCCGGGCTTGTGGCTATGCTACAGAAAGTCTTGCAACTTTATGCTTCCAGAGTTCTCTCCAAGCGCAGTTATGCCAAGAGAGGTGAATAATAGTGAGCAAGTTGATAATTATTATGTTAACCTTGAAGGAGGTAGGCTATCTGAAAGGTTATAACATCAACTTCTTTTGGTGTTGACTCTCGATTAGATCTATATTTACATTCAAAGTAAAAAATCATAGAGGTAGATGTTTTGAGGAAATATTGATGTTTCAATTAGTGAGGCAATTAGTTGTGGGAGACTGGGAATTTTGGACATACAATATTTGTCTCTTTTTCTGGTTCTCCATGCTCCTTCAGAATCTTTTCATATTTCTCTGACATGCCTGTAATGGGGCTGATATGAAGTTGACTTTGTGATATGAACGAATTGCAGGAAATGAAGTGTTGAAGGCAGAGGAGTTCCTGGAGGTCCTTATAAAAGGTGGTTTTCACATGAATTTACTTATGTTTGGTGCTTTATTTCTGTAAATTTGACGACTTGACTGTAATGGGTCTTTATAAAGGCGTAAGCTTAGTCAATTTTTCAGTTCTTACTTGGTTATGTTTTCTCTGTGGCCGAATTATATGATATATTTAAAGTCATGCACAATGAGATCAATCTAAGCACAGAAAAGGTCATATAATTTTATATGCCACCCTTCTTGTAGCTCCTTATGCGAAGTCTAGTTTTTGGGGAGCCAATTTTCTCATCCGACTTTTGACTCTTAATCCAACTGTCTTTCAGTTATCAAAAGTCCATGAGAAACCAGAAGCCAAACCTAATTCATCCTTTTTTGGCTTTTAAGAGAAATATAAATGAAGAAAATTTCCTTGGAAATGTAAAAGAAAAGTTCATATCTCATTTTCATCTACATCTTTGATAATTTTTCAGTACAAACCACGAGGAAATGTTATATGTATGATTACTTGATGACAAATTGTCAGTATGGGATATAATGAAGTCCTGGCTTAAGTCAAAATTGACAGCTAAAGCAAGTTATGGTCAGAAACCAGAGCTTACCTCGTACAGGCTGCAAGCCTGGTTTGAGTTTGAGGATCCTCCTTCATCTCTTTTGGCTACAAAAAAAGGTCGTGCCATGTTGGGGATACATTGTAAGCTAGCTGGCTAATTGTTCAAGTTGAGTGTACCTTCTAGAATTTGTTGCAACTCCACGGACACCAGGTCCGTCTTACAAAATGTCTGATTTGAAGATGAAAACGTTGTTCTTTTATCTTGGTAATAGTAGCTATTAAATGCAATAGTTTCATGATCTGGAGTGCATGCGATTTTCTTATTTTTTCTATGGACAGACTGGCTATACTGGGCCAAGTTTGATTGGTTAATGAGATTTAAGGGTGATTGTTGGTAAATTGATTTTTTCTACGTTCAAAGCCAAGTAACAACCTATGTAAGTTGACTGTTAAGTCCTAATTTGCCTCTAGATTATTTAAAATGTGGGTTGGATGATGATGAATTTTTTGCCTTTTGGCTTTGTAAGAATTTTATGGCTGACCTCTGGTACAAGCAGTTCTGAATTTAGAGCAAGCTTGTGAAGTACACTGTTGCGGTATTGCAGTCTGGTGTTCTTCAACTATATACGTTTTGGGTCAATGAGCTGATGATTTTTTTTGTACATTCTTGCTTTGGTGCCTCAAAAATGGATGGCTCACTGCAACAGCTCCAGAGGAAGAATGGAATAAGCTATTGCTTGACGGCATGACAGTTGGTAAAGGTAATGTTTCACCGGAAGATTTATATGCAGTCATAAAGAAGCGGATAGAGCGGACTTTGATCCGAACAGTAAGTCCATTTCTTGACCTTGCCTGCCACGTATTGATGAGTTATGTTTTTGTGTCACTTCTCTGGCTAGCTCTTTGATATCTCTGACATTCCATTTTCCTCTCTTACCAGGAAGGAGGTTCTTACCAGCAGAGGGTCCTCACGGAGTATCTAAAAGGCATCCAATCAAGAGCAGAGGAGATCGTACAAGTATTACAAGGAAGAACTATATAGTTCATGTGCAGTATATAAGGTTTCTGGGGCGGTGCATCATCTGCACATGAGCATAGCTAATCCTTGGTTCCACACAAGAAAGAAGAGTACAGCAATTCAGAGCACTCTTATTTGCTACGACGTTTCATTCACGCTCGAAAATCTGTGTGGAGCAGCCCGATTCATTTCGGATGAGAAAGGCGTGTCCTGCAGTTGCTCTTAATAAAGATTTAACTTCATTGTTTATTCACATCCATTAACTTGTAAAATATATGGAGCAGTCTCATGAAAAGCTTCTCCGAGTGAAAACTAACGATGCAGATGTCCTCTGTGTCATGGGTTCTGTGAAACTTCCGATGAGGCAGAGCCATCACAAACTGCACAGCAAAGTTGTTTCAAATGCTACATATGTTCTCAAATGGAAAATTTGTTTGATGCACGTCTTATGAGAGAGCTTGTTTAGCCAAATGGTGTCCTTATACCTTGCTTACGAGAACCTCAGTTCCGGATTATAATTTCAAAGACCTGAGTGTAAATTCCACTAGAGCTCGGTTAATCATGAGTCAAAATTTACCCTTCGAACTCCATAAGCTGCAGAGCCATGGAGGCTCAAGTACGGCTCAAGTACGAGTACAAAAATAAACACAAAGTTCCAACAAACTGTTACTCAACTCAGTTAATCCAACTGGCAGTAAGCACCAAGATCTCCTATGAGATTATTAACGAGATTTTGTTCCTCAACATAACTGAACACTCGAATCTAACTTTCACAAAAGAACATTTACCTTAACAACACTATCAATAGAAAGAGAACCTTTGAGAAATCTTCCGGAAATGGTTTAGGGTAATGTCGAGTCATGAACCGCCATCGTGGGATAGTTCTCAAGCAAAAACTTCTTGTGGGTGCCAATGATCAAACCACAAAAGATGTCATACGGCCATTGCCACTCTAGAATCCTCCTTACCTTTTAAAAATTCTCTTCAAGCATAAGTGCCACTGATTGAACCTTCAAACAGAGCCCAAATGCTCCGCATCGCCTCTCTCTCTCTCTCTCTCTTCTCTCTCTCCCACTCTCTCTATCTCTAGAAGCCACCCTTTCTAGATATTTCCAGAAGATAAAGCTACCAACTTGAGCAAGGTGGCAAGTTAACAACTAAGATCCGTGTGGAGACTTCCTCCACCGACTTTGATGTGGACATCGAGTCATATCAAGGAGGGTGCTAGGGACCCATTGTACATTCCTATTGGTTCGATTACTTGAGCATGGGCCAAACAATTCAGGCAAGCTGTTGGCATTATAGTTCGTGATATTTGGCGTGAAGATGACCTTGGATCAAATCTTGAAGAATCTTGGAAATCTTGGTGCAATTTAATTACCTTGTCACCAAATAATTAACCAAGTCAATTTATATATATTCTTGTTTAAGAATATTCTAAAACATGAATATTTTAGAATATAATGCATTAGATTTTTAGGGTTGGTTTTTAGGGTTTGTGTGGCAGCCTATATAAAGAATTTGTCAAATTTCTTTGGGGACAGATATATTTTATTTTTGAGAAAAAGAATTGAGAGGTTCTATTTTTACTGTTCTTTTGAGGACTTGACCTAATCAAGATTCTTTTGTGGTGGTCAATTTGACTTATCGAGCGAGATAGCGAATTCTTTTGCTCGTGGTGTCTATAACGTTGGTTGGTTGACACGTGTTCGTCAATAGGTCACGTTCATACCAAGGTTGCCAATCACAGGTTTGATTGGAGGTCGAGGTTTGCAATTCGCACTATCTGAGCCTTCGTAGAACGATCCCTCCGCAACGATTCACATCAGACCTAGTATTAGTATGAATAGGCAGACCCTCTTACCATTTGTTTCAAATAGAGCGAAGGGAACATCTGGTGGGAGCATCGAAAGAGTAGGTCTCCTCGTGTGAGGAGTGTTAAAGCGAGGTGTGTGGGAGTGACGTGAGAAACTTACGAGTAGGTGAGTGTATGATAAGTGTGTATATTCACAATAGAGATTTTATAGACATAGTGAAGGTATTTTTCAATTGCTATTTTGAGGTAGAGCAAGTATAAGGTTCATTCAATAGTGGTATCAGAGCAAGCGATTTGAGACCATAAACCTAGCAATAAGGAGTCATGGTACGTGACGATAGTGGTCCAAACCATTGTACTAAGCAAGCATCATGAATCGGAGTATTTCGGAATCCTATAAGTACATAGTCAAATATTGTGATCGGTTGGTCGGGGACCAAGCTTACTTGGTATAGTGCCGGGCATTATGAGCAAGCTAGGATGACGGATGTTTTGAGCTTGGTCAACAGCGTCGAGAAGCACAATGGCTCTAATCATAATCATTGGAGAATCCACATGCAATTTTACCTACAAGATTTATGGGACATCATTGGCGACATAGATCTTGACCCAAAGTGGTGAAATTGCATGCAGATTCTCCAATGATTATGACAAGAGTCGTTGTGCTTCTCGACGCTGTTAACCAAGCTCAAAACATCCATCATCTTAGCTTGCTCATAATGCCTAGCACTATACTAAGTAAGATTGATCCTCGATCAACCGATCACAATATTTAACTATGCACTAATAGGATTCTGACATACTCCGATTCATAGTCTTTGATTGTGCATTGACAACCAAACCATTGTCATTGTATACCACGACTCTTGATTATTGGGTTCCCAGTTCTTGATGACCTACTCTTATACCGCTTGTTAAGTGAGTCCTATACTTGCCCTTCAAAATAGCAATTGAAAAATACCTTCAATATTTATGTAACATATGAATTGTAAATACATGGTTATTTACAGTCACTTAGTCACTGGCAAGTTTCACATGCCACAGTTATCACTCGTACGCACCTCACTTTGATATACATGGACTCTCTTACATTGCTCACACCATATATATGTGGCACTCTACTTATTATTAATGGGAAGACGATCTGCCTGTTTACACTAATGCTAGGTCGGTAAGTCTCCACACCTCTCATCAAGTTCTCAACTTGCCAGCTTGATTAACCTAGAGAAGGTGGCTTCTCGAGAGAGAAAGTCTCCGGAGAAAGGGAGAAAAACCTGGAGAGAGGAGAGGAGAGAAAAATTTGGAGAAAAGGGGAGAGAAAAGCAATGTGACCTCTTCAATACTCTCCCTCAAGAGCTGCCCTTTCTTAACATAGGCCTTGCAATCATATCAAGTTGCTTTCAAAACTCTCCAAATTTGCAGCTTCAAGTTTGGTAAAGATGTCTGTAAGTTGATCACTTATCTTGACGTATTACTTCTTTATCTTGCCTAGTAGTACTTTCTCCCACAATAGTGTAGTCCTACATGTTTAGTTCGTGCATGAAAAGTAGAGCTCTCCGTCTAGCTTATAGTTGATAGATTGTCACTGTATAGCTGTGCTGAATAATCTACCAATTGAAAAGGATCATTAATTGTACCAGTCTTTTAAGCCGCCATTGATGTGTGTACTCTAGTCGAACTACAGCGACGGGTCTATTGTTTTAAAAATTTTGGCTGTGAAACTAATTTCATTTTTTCTTGATCTTCAATTTCTTCAGCTTAGCTCCAGCTAAACCCACATTGGGCGTCACAAATGAGATAGATTACCCAGACATTACTAACGTTCAATGATCAGATTACATATGGTCTCTAGTGGTAATTTCATGGAACAACTATGTTCCCTTCTATGACTGTCCAGGTGTTACGTGTAGCGAAAAACGTAGAGGGTGATTGCCCTTTTACGTCATTTCAATTACAGGTTCAAGTTCACTCGTGGATTGCCCTTTTACGTCACTCATCCCAACCACAGTCTTTTCTCTCACGGTTTTAAAACGCGTGACACAGATTAGAGGGACTCAAGCCTTATAAGCTAACCAAGATCTCCCTCCCTAGGCGATATGGGACAAGAAAAGAGGCTGTCACAAAACCCTTCTTTCCTCCGAATGTTTAGGCTCCATGACAACAGCTTCCACAAGACACTTCCCAAATTGACCGGTTGTTTAGAATTCAATCTTTTGGGGAGCGAATGATAATTATTCTTGTCAGAAATTGATTTTTGGTTTATATTTTTCTTATTAAATAAGTTTTTAAGAAAAATACGCATTTGATAACGATGTAAAATGTATATTCTTGAAATAGAAATTCGTTTAATAACGATACAATTTAGCCAGATGAACAATTCTTTCATAGGATAACCATCCTAAAGTCTCTTTGTGTAGATCTTTCAATCATAAATCTGAGTGGCAATAACTTTAGCAGAACGATTTCTAATGCGCTTATTTATCTTCTAAAACTAATCAAAAGAGGACCTATCTACAAATTAACTGGCAGGGAAAAATCCAGCCTCCGCCTGGGAATCTCTCGTCTCTTTATGGCCTTCATATCGTGGATAATCTTTTAGAAGGAAGCATGCTCCCAAGAACTTGGCCAGCTCTCCAACTTCACGTTCCTTCGTCTTCGATCAATAATCTCTCGGGCCCAGCTGCCCCTTATCAACCTATTGTTTTCAGTGGGTTCAACAATCTAAGCGGGGTTCCTCTTCAGATTTATCTCACTCTTCCAGAACTCCAAATCTTGGTGGTAATCAGCTATCCGGGCCGGTCCCCAGCTCTATGACAGACGCTGCCAAACTCATGGAAATAAACGGTGTCCTCAAAACTAATTCATGGTCAATACCACCAAAATTGGGAAGCCCTACAGAGCTTGCAGCTTCTAAGTTTCCGTTAAACCTTCTAGGAACAGAAGTAGGTGATGATCCGATCTTCCTTGTGTTGGGAAATATGGCTTTGAATTGGGTAAAACAATGAAGTCGGATCTTTAAAGTAATCAAGTCGGACTTTGAGGTGTGATATCATTTTCTTTAATGATAGTACCTAGTAACAGAGGTAGTGACACAGAAAGCATGATAGTCTTGGAGATCCTTCTTTGTCGCAACATATCTAGAGGCCAAGAAAATGGATTTGGATAGATGCGATTATAGAAGGATCGGTGTAAAATTTTCACAGGCTTGTATGTCAATTTGGAATGATGTCAATGAAGTGCAAAACATGAGGAAGTTTTCAGTGGTCTGGTTATCAATCACAGCTCACGGAACTTGATCTTTAACCCCCAAATCAAATAAAATAAAAATAAAAAGATAGAAAGAAAGACCGAACTAAATTCAGATACTGTCGCACTGCATATGTACAATTTTTACTTTCGGACCAGGAATTGAGCTGGAAATGTAAGTAGTATGATAGGTTATGACTTCAAGCTTTCGGAATCGCAGATAACACAATGATACCGACCGACATTGTTTACCTTGGTAGCTTCATAGCAACTGCAGCAAGGTTTATATAGTCAACAACAAAGTTTTAAGAAATGATTGTTGTTGGATTTTGTCTAAATATTATTATCTTATTGGTTTCAGGTTTGTGAGCAGTGAGCTCAATGGGTTGAAAAGAAAAGAAAACAAACCATTTCAGCTCTTCCAAGCTAAACAAAGCAGCCTTAAAAACCAGGCACAAATGCATTCCTTCAATTGTCTAGTCACGGTTACAAAAGCATAATGCAACTCTTTCTCCCAATAAAGTTTACAGAATCAGTGCTCAGGTGGCCAAGCATCATAAGATCACATGCATGTATTCATCGGTGTCTGGCAAAGTGGGAGAGGAAACATGGTGTGCAAAAATTTATGGACAAATAATGTTAAATGAGAAAAAATCCACAGATGCCAAAGTTCATTCAATAGGAACCAGACAAGAGAGAACATAACTCCAAATAATTTACAGTTAGCAGCTGTAAACCAGGCAGTTTCAGAGTCGCATAAAAATTACAACATAGAGGATGAATGCAAAAGTTTTCTGTTGGTAATGCTTGATAGAAATGAAGAATCAAAACAACAGTATAGCGAATGCAGTATTTCTATTTTGTGAACTTGTCCTTTGAAATTCGAAACATTGAGGGGAGAACTCCAATTGTATGTCCAAAAGGTGAATCTCGCTGAAAGGAAAGAATGGTCGCCAATTCTGGATTGTAGTCTTACAACTTGTGGATTAGTTTTACAGCTCTGAACTAACTTGTCAGTCGAACCTCTTCAACCTGTCAAATTCAATTCAACAAAGGAAAGGAAGTGCACAATCAAAATAAAAAAGCCAGTCTTACAATATAAAGAATTGTGACTTATCAAACATACGAAGCATGAAGATGCTTAAATAGGAGTCACAAAAATTTGCCAAAGATGCTGATGTGCAATGCAACAAATACAACATCAGGACAATACAACGCCACTTTATAACAATGATAGGTCACAGTATCCACAAAACTATCTATATGGACCAAAAAAAACCTACAAAAGTTTACAATTAACAAGCGTACAGAAGGATACAAATACAATAATCATAAGCACTTGCATCTCAATAATGAAAATTGAACGTGAAATACCCTCCGATAAACAAACACATCTTTCATTCATTTGGCTCACAACCTAACTTGCACATGCATTAGCCTCTCTTCTAGCTAAGATCCTTTCTACTGATGATTAAAAACCTCTTCATGAAAAGCATCCTGTAATATCTACTCAGTTTTCCGGTTCTCCTCACTTCTTCTCCACTTAATACATCTCCACAATTACTCTGCCAATTTACTTTTATAGCTTAGATCTATTTCACTGCTAATGACAGCTATTCTTTTAGCTTAGATCAATCAGTTCTGATCTCAAGTCACCATACCAATGCCAGCATTCACATTAACAGCATCCTGCTGGTGCTCACACTTCATCTTGGCACTCCATTGCACATCCTTCTTCCTATTTTTATCCTTTTGTGATAAGGAAGCAATTATATCTGCACAGATTTTCAAAACAGGTAGGTAAACTCCAGCTATCAGCCCTCTAAACAATTCAGGGCATGCAATAAGTGCAGCTATGGATTTGCATCAATTCCCCACCTCCAACAGCATGACCAATGCAAACACCTGACAAGAAACTTTACAACATGTGGTCTGATTAAGACTTCTAAGATCCCCAGATAAAACTGCTTGATTTCTTGATTTCCAAATCAAGTACACACCCATTCTAGACCAAACTCCAGTTACAAATCTTCCAAAATCTCAATTACTAATCCACTTTAGCTCATGTTATACATTTATGAATACCACCTAGTGCTAAAAGCACAAACTACCAAAGCCAACTCCCTTTACCAAATATCTCTACAAGGATGGTTGCACAGGAAAAGAAGATGCACTTGACACATGGAGAATAGCACTTAAATGTTGCACAGCATTATATATAATGACATACACTAGATGAGAAATGTTTACATACATCCGATGTATGGGACCCACTACCGAGAGGGAGTACACAGCAGAATACAGAAACTTTTCACACTTAATTGGCTTAATTGGAACATTTAGCTCGGGTCATTATCTAGCATAACATGTAGTCAGGAACTTATGCCTAGGTTCTGTAAAGTTCGACGTCATAATTAGGCAACGCATCAAATGCCAAAGCAGATAAGATCCTAACTATATATTCATTATGCACTCGCACGACATTGGGAAAAAAAATTAAAATGAACAAGGATGACCAAAGAAACCTAAATAGCTAAGTTTTAAAAATCAAAGGTATTGATTCTTCATGAATCTAGTTTGCAAGAAACAATCAAATATAGACCAGACAGCATATGCCTAAATAACACCTTTCCCCTGTCTTTTACAAAAGCATGCACACTCACACAACACATACAAGCACAAACACAATGGAATGGTTCTGAAAGGAGATGAGAGATTTCAGGAATGACAACCAAATTTGCCAAGATCAAGTTTCCACCTCTCTTATACTATGTATAGGAGAATGAACTAATTTTAATAGCAAGCACGGTTGCAGATTCATTAAAATTCGGTGATTTTGGAAATGAAAGCATGACCCTTTCAAGCTTTATGAGTCTGAAATTTGTAAGACTTTAATCCACAGGATTGGTGAGCTATCACAAGTAATTCTTTGATTAGGATTAATGTTGGTCCCAGTGAATAACTACCCCGATAACGTACCGATCAAATCTTTATTACTTTCCTTATTGCAATAACAACGAGACATAGTATATATGGAGAGTAGTCATCAATGCAAAGACAAATTCAGGTAGAAACTTATTATGGGTTGGACTTACGATCATCCAACTCGACTAAAAAGTACAATAGGATTGTTTCATAAGATCATCGCTAGATTAATCAAGCCTCATCCTACACGTGATTAGAAAACACAACCGTAAGCTCCCCCACCGTCACGAATAAGCTTTGCACACATCATGTCATTAGTCATGCTAAACTGAATACAAAGCTAGCTCTTTTTGAAACATATGCTATTTAACACTACTCCAAAAGGTGAGAAAAAGCATCACATCTTTTGCATACCCCCATAAGATCATCGAAATCTCTATGCCATAGGCTTCCAGTTCTCCCCGAGGGAAGAAGCATTCTAAACAGGACTGAGAAACGTTTAAAAGCTCTCAAGTCCTCAATGGTGTCCGATGCAGGGTAGCAGGTCATATTACTGAAGTCAACGGATTTCATATCAGAACAGTACATGAACAGAAGTCAGAAACTTCGGCATGGAGTTGGAGTATTCCGACGACAAAAGAACCCAAGAATCCACACAGACAAATCAACAAACAACACACCAACGACCAAGCGACTAAAACGATGGCAGAAAGAAAGGCATAACTCTAAAAGGAAACCAAACAGAGGGATGCATTCAGCAATAGAAAAAAATTCAAAACACTCCGACACAAAAGGACATGGGAGAACAAACGGAAACGGCAAATCGCACAAGCCAAAAAGATTTCACTTTTACACGCGAAACGGGTAGGTCTAGCTACACAAACCTCAAGTTCACGTTCCCAATGACAATGGGAAAGGTAGAATCCTCAGCTCTCTCTTCGTCTTCCTCCTCGTCGCACCAACTTTCCTCGGTCAACCTCTCGAGGTAACTCCCGTAGATGCGCTCGGGCACGAACCCATTGTCCTCGCCAGTCATGACGTGCCCGTGCCACTCCCACGTCCGGTAGTTCGGGTCGGACCCGTCGTAGGAGCGGACGCAGACGTAGTGCTCCCCGACGGTGATGGCCGTGCCGGAATTCGGCTTGAGCGAGTCGCCGCGGCCGGAGCAGATGGTCCTGATGATCTCCATCTCGATCCTGCGCTCCTGCTCCGCCACCCAGGCTCTGGTGCTGCTCTCCCTCCTGCGGCGATCCTCCACGGATGATGGGTCCGAGAGGGAGGACCCAGCAGAGGACTGTGCAGGAGGGTGGGTAGCTGATGCTGATGATGGGTTGCTCGGGGTTTGGGTTGGGGAAGGAGGAGGAGGGAGGGTGTCCAGGTTGCGGGCGGAGGAGGAGGAGGAGGGAGTGTTGGTGATGGTCATGGTGAGTTTCGACCGATCAAGAAGGCTCTCTCTCACGTACCCAAAGTTTTTTGCACTTTGCAGGTTGACGCAGGACAACTTAGCGTTGCTTTTATAGCGCCCAAAAAAGGAAATCTCGGCACGAGGAGGAAACTCGTTAAGGACGACAGCTTTTGTCCTTTTGTAGTCGGACAACTCGGTTTTTCCTTTCCCGACCAGAAAAAAAAAATTTTGGTTTTTGTCTTTCTTTATTTTTTATTATTTTTCTTTAATGTGAAAAATCAAGATTTAAGAATTCATTTGTTTCACGAAAAAAGAATAATTTAAAATACATTTTTAAGAAATGAAACCTAATTATTTTTCTGACCTCTTACATCTAATTTTGAACCTGGTTTTGGAGATGCCAAATTATAGATGTGTCATTCTCAATTTACTAATTTACTTACTTAAATTCAAGGAGCTCGGAAGCGAAATGAAATCAAGTTTGGGGCATTATACATCCCCTGCTCGGAAGATGGAAAGACTTTGCTCTTCAAGTATAGGAAGGGCTTCGATTATAAGCTATTTACACCAACAAATAACCTACCACTTTTTAATGGATAAACAATGGGTTTAGTCAGTTAAATGAGTTTGGTTGATTGCAATCGGCATAGTTTTCGATTTATTGACTAGTTCATCGATGACCATAGTGTCATGGGCTGAGAGTTTCCTTGGCCTCGGAACGACCCGCGGGCACCTAGCGAGCGGAATTCACCAAGCTAGCCCTTTCTTTAGCTGTTCCACGAACGATATGGTAAATGATTCTTCGTGCGAGATCCTACCACGCCCGGCTCTCGCTCGGGCGTCTAGTCCATCGAGTAAGGCAAGAGTTCTCTTTAGGCACAACAACCGGTTTCGGCTCGCCATGGCCTCATCGGGAGAGTGGCATCGCTCCGACCGGTTTGTGCATGGGAGGCCTACCCCGTCTTCAGAGCTCCTAAGTAATATAATCCTTCTATACTAGAACTCCTAGCACCAATCGTTATGACGCCACTCCACGGACCAATTGTGTTCTACTTTTCTGCCCCCACACTCTTCACCATATAACCCAAGCACTACTCACAAGTGTCATGAGTACGGGAGGATTCACGGACCGTGACAATAACGTGTAGCTTTTTAGTAGAGGTGTTAAAATAGGTCATTGACCCATTTATGGACCCATATATGTTTACATGGCTTGTTAATTGATCAAAATTATTTGCCAATGCACCTATAATGAGTTTTAAAAACAAAAAGACTGAGATATATGGGTCTTAAATGGGTCTAAGAGCAGACCCATTTATTAACCCATTAAAAATGAATTCATTTACAATTTCCCAATGCACCCATATTTTTTTTTCTTTTTTTTTTCTTTCTTCTTCCTTCGGTTGCCGGCGACCGGCCAGGTGAGCCTCAAGCTCATCGGCGTCGGGTGAGCTTGAGCTCGCCGAATCTGGCGAGACTCGAACCGCCCACAACGATCAGCCAAAGAAGAAGAAGAAAAAAAGAAAAAAAGGAAAAAGAAAAGAAAATTGTATTTAAAAATTAAATAAAAATAATTTTAAAAAGTAAAAAATAATTAAAATTCGATTTTTTAAAATTATTATTTTAAAAATATAAAAATTATCCATTAAATTTGTGTTGTATAAAACTATTTTAGCAATACTATTTTAAATATATATATTTTAGTAATATAATCTTTTAAAAAAAAAAACATAGGAACAAGTTTTTCTAAATTTGGTTAAATATCAAAATATTTTATTAATATGGGTTGGGTCGGGTATGGGTTAGGTATGAATCAGGTCGGGTATGGATCGAAAAATTTACATTAGGCATAAATGGATCAATTTGGGTCGAACCATTAATGACCCGACTCAAACCTGACCCGACCCACCCGTTTAACAGCTCTACTTTTCAGCAAGTATACCATACAGCTATTGATGAGCAACGAATTGTAGTTAATCAAGGAAGATTGGTGGCACTTCAAGCTATCAAACAAATCGACAATTGTAAGGCACGAATATCAACATCTACGAAGAAGAATCATCAACGTTATGTGTTGACAACATGGACGAGCAGTAAAGGGGTGTGCGACGAAATTCATCGATGGAACAAATAATGACTTGGCCATTCTAAAATTATTAAGTGTTGGGAGCAAAGGGAGAACATGAGCATAAGGATATCGATTGTAGGTAAGGATACCGAATGATGGTTGAGTAACCTAATGGCCTTGGAAGTTGCAATTGTTTATATATGGGATCGGCATGTAGATAGAGGGACTGGAATCTCGGGAGGGTGCAATTATAATTGTACATACAATAAAAACTTATAGTATGCAGTTGTAATTAGTGGATTACTTATATGGCGGTATGTAATTATGTAGGGATTCATCATCCCAGAAACATATTCCAAATGTACTTTTATCAGTTTACAGATGTTAGTCTTTTTTGTTGCCATCACTTATGATCTTTTTGCCTTTAAATTTGCTGTTCATCATCGTTGCAACGCTGATTGAATTCCTATTTGAAATCACCACCGAACCCAACTCACAGAAAACTTAAAAATCAACTTTTTGATGAAAGATTTTGCACTTGGATCCTAGAACTTTCATTTCATGCATTTAAACCCTAGAAACTTGCAATTTCAGTACCCATTCACCTAGTCCATTGTCATTAGATGGGAAATGTTATGTGGCTTTTTTTTATTCAATCCTACACGTCTGTAGTAGGAAAAAACCTCATAGATTTTTCCTATTCAATAAAGTCTGACATAATGATTGGAAGAACCAAAGTGGATGAGTGTGATAAGTTTTAGGACTCATGTTGTAATTGTTCCAATAATTTCTAATCAATTTTTCATTGCAAGATGTTGATAGGAGCACATAAGCTTGCATAAAGCGATATTGTTCCTCCTACAAGTTGTAGAGTTCAAATGTAAAATTTGGGATGAACTATTAATATACTCGAGGCTTTGGCATGCTGAGCTGAGAACAATAACATACAAATATTTCAATCGATTTTTTTAAGTTTAAAATATGCATCAATGGACAGTCTTTTGATAAGGATTTGGGAAGGAGAAAATAGATATTTGAAGAATTCACATTATATTTGGTATGTCATGGTAACTTATTATTAGGACATTTTTCTCGTCTCTACCAGTAAAATGATGTATAAGCATTGAGGATAGTCTTTTGAACGAAAATTTTCTAATATGGGAGCATCGTTGAAATAGGGTTTGAGAAAAAAATTATTTAAATTGACATTATACATAATTGGTGTAGCTAGTTAACAACCTACTTTTCATAAAAAAAACAAAATTCATTGTCTTCTCAAATGATAAGTTTGGAAGTACATAAACAACTTGAGAGACGCCGACCTAAAATGAGATCAAAAGATACGATTTTTATTCCATTACATTCATATTTCATTAATTTCGCTTTAAGAACCGATAATGAATATAAAAAGGTTAAAGGCGACGTATCTATACATTTCCCTTGAATACAATAGATGTAAATTCACATATGCTTATTTTCATGTCAAGATCAAGTTGTGTTGTCATATGGTGTTTTGGAAAGTACCATATTTTATTATGGCAAATTATTTTCAAATACATACGGATTAAATATTAAGATAATTTACATAAAAGTAATGATAAATTACATGTGAAAGTTTTTAAAAATAGAAGCTTGAAAGAAATAATTAAAAGTGAGAGCACGTGAGAGTCGGCACCCTCCTTTTTTATTTGGTCCACAAACTATTGACCCACCAATTTATGTATTAAGATTTGTTTAGGCCGTGAAATTGTTTTTCTTGCTTCCTACTCTAACTCTCACAATCAAACTTTTACCTTGTCCCTTTACAGGACGTGGCAGTCAGAATCTACACTTGAAACTAAATTGTCCTCACCCCAATCTCCCATAAAATGTGGGGATTCAATCCCCCCACTTCCCATTTCCCACGTGAGAAGGGTATGGTTGAGTCGCTCACTAGTTACTACTAAATTTGGCCAAGTCCTAAACATTTTTAATGTCCTTAAGGTTAAATTTTGATCGGAAATCACTGATAGGGGTAATCTAGTTAGTGCCGAAAGAATAATGTTGAAAAATTGTCAAAAGGTTTAGGATCAAATTGGCCAAACTCAAAATTTCAAACTGAATTGGCTGCCGCATGCTAAGACTAAGATTTTTAACAATTATCCCAAAAAGCTAAGCATTTGTATGTCGGAAAGGAGTTGATGAAGTAAATAAAAAGGCAGAACAATTTAGAGGATAAAAAATACAATTTACCTTTTTCTCCCATTATTTTTCTTTTCAAATAATTTGTTCTCAGCTTTTTGTATAAAAAAGAATTACTGTTTTTAGAGTCCCTATTAACTATATTTCTTCTTTAGTTATATTACATTGGTAATTTACAATGCTTTCTGGGGATAGTCGCATTAACTGAGAGGTTAGAAAGTTAACCTTACTAACTAATAGCAGCTGACTAAGCAAGCCCCAAACTGATAGGAAAAACTACCCAAAAGATCATAAATATATGAATGCCAATTTAGTTCTAAATCTTTTAATAGTGTCAATCGAGTCCTAAATCTTTTGACATTTACTAATATAGTCCATTCGACCTATTTTGACCGAAAATGGCTGATATGGACACTAGTCATTTTACTTGAAACGGTCTGTTGTTGGTGTGGAAAATTTTAAAAAATTTTATAAAAAATTTCTAATTTTTTTTTTTTCTTTGTTCTTTTTTTCTTTTCTTTTTTCCCTAACTGTGCATCGGCGAGGGCATCGAGTCCACACCCAAATCCAAAAGAGGGTCACGACCCTTGCCTATTGCTTGACCAGGCTGCGATACCCTTGTCAACAACATATAAAACAAGTGATTCATAAAACAGATATTATTGGTTCTAAACCATTTCCCCATTGTAAATTAAAGAATGACTTGAAAATAACGAAGATCCATGTTCCAGTCCCCTCACCAAAGTTTCAACTTCTACGTGTGCCCCCAAAGGAAAGGCTACAACAGTAAGGCACTGCTGATACAGGAAAATGCATCAAAAAAGATAAGACACTTTAGTAAACACAAGAACTAGCATCCATCTGCAACCTAATTGCTGCATTCAAATTAAAATAGTTCCCAATTTCAGTCTATGACATAATAGGAGGTATTTTCGGGTAACTGCAAGAATGATTGTTTCTTATGATGATAAAAGAAAAACCTGGAGCTGTTTTTGGTAATCCCCAAATCCATCAAGAGAAACTAATAATCATAAGAAAGGCGGTGCAGGTGAGATAACAAATATTGTAAGATGAAATTACTAGGGAAGGAGTCCCTTGAGCAATTTTCTGGACAGCAGCAGACCACTATGCGTCGCGCATGTACGGTCCACCCACAACTTACAGAGAAATTGCACTTATGCTTCCCATAATAGACCAAAAAGAGTTATATAGAACCATAAGTCCCGAAATAACTTCTAAAGAGATGGCACCGGATCTATCAAAGGTATTGAAGTCATTATATATCTCAGCAACAGCAGGAAGTAGAGGGCCAAAAGATCTACTCCACTCCTGCAATAGCTAAAGTCCTTCCACATCTATGGACTTCTTTTCTATCTACACAGAACGCTCTATCTCAAATTCTCCAACTCAACTTCCCTTTTTATTCTTCTTATTCTTGGCCAAATCTTTATCTGCCTCTGTAATCTAAAATTCAAGTGACAAACATAAAAGGCCAATTATCTAGAATCTATCAAACCGTTTGAAACAGAAATTCTCGCAACAACTAAACATCTTCTTTGAAAACCGCTAAAGCTAAACATTTCCACCAAAATAAAAATTATCAAGTTAAGATAGAACAAATAGCATATAAGCATTTAGAATTTGCCCTAGATCAACACACACAAACTTGATGCATAGATACACCATGATGCAGAAAACCACCTACACAAACCTTAAACGAACTGTGCTAGCTCTAAGTTGGCAATGCTACCTACATCTATGCCAACTTAGTCTCATACTTGTAATTCTTGGCAATATCCTGAAATAATTAAAATGTCTGCAATGACCGTGACTGACGAAGATTAACTTGGATTGAAACTACCATGTATTCAAACACGTCCTCCCTTACAGCTACTTAAACTTATTCAATCAAATGCAAGACTGGTACAATCAATGAGGATATTAAGCCACTGAGAAATAGAGCAATAATCAGACATAAAGGCTATGAACAACAATTGATAACTAAGCACTCTACTGAGTCAAGAATTTCGTTGAACAAGTTATAGATACTAAACTCTCTCTCGGCTAATTACGTTTACAATTATCAAATCAACCAAATTACTAATCCCACGATCAATACCAGCCATTTAGAAACATAATTCGCTGTTGACTTGCACCTGACAAAAGAGAATCAACAAATCTAAAGACAAGCAACATTCGGTAACGTATAAATCTGAGGCAAACACGTATGACACACCATGAGGGACTCGTACGCCCAACAAGAGACAGCCAAACAATCATCGAAATACTAACACACCGGGCTACTACGGTTCAGGAATTTAATCGAGCAGCTGGTAGGCGTCTCAGTCGTGAGTCCATATCCGACAATGAAGCAGCCATTTGCATCCAAACATATGACAACATCACTAAAAAAGGCTCACCTCACTCACAGGCGTATCCCCGATTGGAGACTATGTTCAGACAAACCACAACCAAATTTCTTGGCCCCAGTCCCACCAAGACAGAGTACCGAGGCAAATTGCCTTGGAAGTGCAAACAGAGACTGCGAAAGGTGATCAGACAGGAGCACGGATGTCCCCAAAGCGTCTACATCGAAGGTCGGAGCCGGGCATCGAACGAGTCCAGAGAGAACTTCGAGTAAAAATAGAATGTGCGGGATCCCCTGAAGAATTCTGTCGCGCAGTTTCCCTTTTGCGTGGTGGTGGTGGTGGTTAGATGAGAGAGAAGGGGAACCTGTTGCAGTACGCCCCTCGGAAGCAACGGATTCCCATCCCGTCTCTCTCGCACCTTCGCTCGCTCCAAATTTGCTTCGCGTGCGTGGATTTTCTGCTTTCAAGAAGAAGAAGAAGAGCCAGAGAGGGAAAGCAAGAAGACAGAGAGCAGATGGGCCCGCTAGGCTTTTTATAAAAGAGTCAAGTCGGACCTGAGTGTGGGCTCCCAAGTGGGCTTCATGAGATGGGCTTGGGAAGGTGAGGCTTCTTCTGTTGGATCAGTTTTGAACCGAACAAATTGGGCCAGGCCCTTTCATATAGGATTGAATTGGACCCCGTAATTACTCTCTCTCTCTCTCTCTCTCTCTCTCTCTCTCATTATGCTTGATTTATCGATTAAAATTCAAGTGTCAACCAATCTGATATAAAAATATGATTCACCGTACTGTTGTAAGGAACTTATCTATCGGAGGAAGATCGGCCTAGTGTTCTTGACTCACTAGCTGTCACATGGGCAATTCCATAGTCAAGAAAAAGTCGTCTTATGCCTTGTGACAAATGGTATTAAAATAAGAATCCCTCCGGTGAGTGAATGGTTTGGGGAAAGCTTGTGGTCCACATGATCCTATGAGCATGGGCATTGATCATTGAGGTCAAGGGGGTTCAAACAAAATACAACTCTTGACAAGTTTCTAAGATGGCAATGAGGGAGACAAGAATGACCGAATTGCTCATTGAATAGGGAAAACATTCATGGATCAAGGGCAAATCTCAAGAGGAATTTTATTATCACATTTCAAATAATTGGAGAAACGTCAATTGGTCTGTTGAGATCAAGAAAGTTAGTATGCAAAGGAAGGTGCTACCAAGTGCACGCAATTGCCTTAGGATGCCACATTTGTCAAGAAGAGCACAAGTAACTAGAAATTCTTGAATAGCTTTTATCAAGGGAAGTAATTGATAGGGTGGGGTGGCTTGTTTTGTTGCGCAAGTGTTTGCCATTCATGTAAGTCATGTGGGAGTGGGGTTGCTGAATAAAGAATGCAAAAAAGCAATAGAGCTAGCGAAGGTTTTGCAAATTTGAGTGAGGGAGAATGCTATGAACTGAACTCCTCCGTACCCTTGTATTGACACATAAATTTTGGCATCCCATTTAATAATTTATTGCATAGAATATTAGGGATCAACCATGGCCCATAGCAAAAATATTAAGTTAAAATTGCATAAAGATATTAAGAGCATTTGTATTAATAGTTGCACCTGCATTAGATCGATAATAGATGGATTCAATTGAAAGGTTTTGAACTTAATTGTGGACTGAGCCCATGAACTAAAAGAATTTGGCTAAGCCCATTCATTATTATGGGTAAACTTTTTGCTGGTTGGTGTCACACTTGGAAAGGTTACATTACTTGGTTGAATTCGTGAGGATTTTCGGTATAAATACATGGAGGTGCACGGTCTAGGGAAATGCGATCAAGAGCGACGTATTAAATGTGCAGAATTTTCACAGCAGAAAGGAAAATTGTGACAGGCTTAATGGGAAAGAGAAATCTCGTAATAAAGCCCATTGGGTGCATATAATACTCGCCATATATTAGGTGCACAATCTATATCCCAGAGCACTAATCAAAGGAAAGAAAATCTGCTCACCTTCCTCGACGACATCAATTGTCCCCCCATAAAACGGAGAAGACCCAATACTCTTTAGAGGAGGCCACACGATGGAATACAAGGCCACAAAAGAGTGAGAGAGAGAGAGAGAGAGAGAGAGAGAGAGAGAGAGAGAGAGAGAGAGAGAGAAGGCTGCTTTCCTCGGTCAAAGACTTGGTTGGATCCAATTTGAATTATTTACAGGTCTGTTTGGGTCTTGCCGGAAGTGCAACAGATTCTCTTGCGACACCGTGAGCAATGCCCACCACGGTTTCTCCCGACTTGTCATTGAGGAGCAGTCCCCACCGAGCTGCTTTTCCTTGGCCAAGACACCATCGGGCCGGCCCCCGTCACCACGAGCACCGCGTTGTCAAGCCACCGCCGGCCACGTTAGCAAGGAGCCTGGCCGAATCCCTTGTGTGCCGGTTACCAGAGTCTGGTCCCCCGACCATGCAGGATGCTTTCTTTGATTTTGAGTTGATTCTTTGTTTTCATTTGATCTCATTCATTCTTTTCCAAATAAAAATCTACAAAAGATTGGATAGGATTATGGTAGATATTAAATAATATTTGGGTAGATTTTAGTAGGCAATATTCCATGTTTAAACTAGATTGCATGTTTAGATAAGATTTCAAAATCAATTAGAATAGAATTTAGAATATTTTGTTTTTTCTAGGATATATTGCATGTTTCGATTAGGGAATTTAATTAATTTAGAATTTCAGGAAAAGTACAAAAAATGTCAAGTCATGTGTCACATCATCGTGCCATACTTTATATATCATGTCATAGCGCTTATTATGCTATGTCATCATTTATGCCACATCATTGATTGGGTGCCACATAGCTTAACTGTGATCTATAAAATTTTAAATTATTAAATATGATCATAAACTTTCAATACATATTCAATTTAGTTTCTCGATTATATTAAAATATTCAATATTGTCCTTAAACTTAAATTAATGGAAGGACAATAGTGAACATTTTTGTATAATTTAAGTATTAGATTGAACCACATTGAATAATTTTAAAAGTTTAGAGATCAAAGTTAAGGGACAACACTGAACAAATTAAATATCTAGAGACTAAATTACGCATTTAGTCAAAGTTTAATAATCATTTATGTCATTATCCCATTGTGAAACTTTAGTCTAGAATTGTTAATCATTCTTTTCTTTTTGGGAGATTTGTGTGATGGAAACATTGGAGTTCTCCTGCCTATGTTTCGAGCTTCTCAGCATAGGTACTCAGTATAGAGGAAAATAAAAAGAGATATTGCTTTATCATTGTTTTGATGTGGTTTCTATTGGGCCTTACCAATAGACAAAATTCATAAAAATCCATAGATACCGAAGTTCATTCAATAGGAACCAGACAAGAGAAAACATAACTCCAAACAAATCACAGTTAGCAGTTATAAACCGGGTAATTTCAAGTTACATAAAAGTTACATCATAGACAATGAATGCCAAAGTTTTATTTTGTTGGTAATGCCCGATAGAAATGAAGAATCAAAACAAAATTATAGCAAATGCGGTATATCTATTTAGTTTCCTCTATATTGTGAACTTGTGCTTTTGGAATTCGAAACATTGGCGGGGAGAACTCCAAATGTATTTCCAATACGTGAAGCTCGCAAAAAGGAAAGAATGACCATCAATTCTGGATTGTAGTCTTACAAATTGAGGATTAATTTTACAGCTCTGAATAAACTTCTCAGTTGAACTTGTTTAACCTGTCAAGGTCAATTCGACAAAGGGAAAGTAGTGCACAATCAAAAAAAAAAAAAAAAAACCAGTCTTACTATGTATAGAATTGTGACTTATCAAATATACGAAGCATAAAGATGCATTAATAGGAGTCACAAAAGTTTTCCAAAGATGCTGATGTGCAATGCAACAAATACAACATTACGATAATACAACGCCACTTTTTAAGAAAGGTCACAATATTCACAAAACTATCTCTATACCGATGGAAAAAACCTACAAAAGTTGTCTATCAACTAGCGAACAGAAGGATACAACTATAATTACCCTTAGCACTTGCATCTCAATAATGAAAATTGAACACGAGATGCCCTCCAATAAGCAATCATACCCTTTTTCAACTCATTTGGCTCGCAACCTAACTTGCCCATGCCTCTCTTCTAGCTAAAACACTTTCTACTGATGATCAAAAACCTCTTCAAGAAAAACATCCAGTAATATCTACTCAATTTTCCTGTTCCCCTCACTTCTTATCCACTTAATACATCTCCACAATCACTGCCAATTTACTTTTATAGATTAGATCAATCAGTTCTAATCTCAAGTCACCATACCAATGCCAGCATTCACATTAACAGCATCCTGCTGATGCTCACACTTCATCTTGGCACTCCATTGCACATCCTTCTTCTTATTCTTATCTTTTTTTGTGATAAGGAAGCAATTCTATCTGCACGAATTTTCAACTCCCATTTTTTGGTGAAACAGAAAGCCAATTGACATTTTTGGTCTAGACAAATGAAATGTCATCTGCACTATGTTTAAACATACCAATTATGAAGGGCTTTTTCGTATGATTTGCACTCGAAGCAAATAAATGTTTATCAAGCGACACTAGAGTGATTCACAATTTAATTTTTGAGAAAGTGGGGAAGCACTATTGCTCATTTATTTGTCCTACCATGGATGCAGTTTGTTCTAAGCGAGAGAGGATGGATTTCTTCTTTTGGGTACAAATTTGGAGCGGAGCTTCTTTTTTATCCTACAAAACCTTCGACAACTTTTTTTTCGAGATGATGATTTGTCTAAATTCAATTCATACCGTTATTTTGTCCAAACGCAAGTTTTTTAGTATTTTTGGACTTCAAAACTTTACCAAAAAAAAAACATTAGTGATTTTTTTTATTTATTGAAAGAGCTTAAAAGCAATCACGCACGTGCTATGCAGATTGCATCACGCTTGTGATGAGAGCTACGTAACTCTCCTATCCAATTAAATTCAAATTGACAAGCTATTCTAAGACACATCAATGCTGGATAAGTGGGATAATTACTTTTTGGTCTAATTAAGGTAGAGATAGTGTGTCGCAATTGATTTTAAGAAAGTGGGAGGGAAATGGTGGCTTTGTTTATTTCATGGAAAATGAATAATTTGAAAAAATTATTAAAAATAATCGCTTATATCATTCGATATAACTAGTTGACAAAAAAATGCTTTGGTTATCGATAATAATTTTTATCTAAATATTTTTATGGATAATGAGAATATTTTTCGTTCATTCATTTTTGTAAGTAAGACAAATGATCATTTTTTTAAAAATATTTTCAAAACCATTCATTTTCTACAAAAAAAAAAAAAAAAAAACAAGCTTGAAATTTTCTGATTGTGTGACTCAAGTGTAGGGACTACTTATAAGGCATGTATATTTTAGATCAATCAAAGTAGCTCGTATAACTAAAGGTGCTAATTAATTTTGGGACAATTACAAGGCAAGTCATAAAACACGTCACATTTTTGCACTTCAATCCTAAAACTTTCATTTCATCCATTTAATTCCTAAAACTTGCAATTTCAATACCCATTCACCCTATCCATTATCATTAGATGGGAAATGCTGCATGGCTTTTTATTATTCAATCCTACAGGACAAACACCCACATAAATTTTCCCATTCAATAAAGTATGACGGAGTTAATGGAAGAACTAAAGTGGGCGACTGTGATAAAGTTTAGACCTCATACTGCAATTGTTCCGGTAATTTCTAATCAATTTAAATTTGCAAGATGCATATATGAGCATCCCGACTTGCAGAAAAGCGATATTGTTCTTCAACAAATTATAAAGTTTAAATGTAAAATTTGTGACAAACATCATATAATGACTATTAAACCCGTGGCTTTGGCATGTGGAACCGATAATAATAACATACAATTATTTCAATTGAATATTTTCCAATCTTGAAAGATGCATCATAGACAATCTTTAAATTGAGATTTAGAAAGAAGAAGTTATATATGTGAAGAATCGAACTTTTTCCAATCTTTTTTTTTTTTTTTTTGGTCGAAGTAAAACGCTTTGATTGATACTAAGTAGGTGGAATACAAGTAGTAGGAAAATCAACACATAAGATAAGAAAGAGTTCGTGCGGGGGATTAGTAACCCAATTACCCGGCAAGGAATCGGAATTGTGTGATTTAGCGATCCAGTCCGCGGCTCGGTTGGACTCACGCGGTTCAAACTGCAAGAAGACATCCTTCATTTGGCCTAGCAGCTGTCGGCAGTCAAGGACAAAGGGCCGCGAGGCCCATGGAATTTCTGTGCGGCCCAGAATAGACTGAACAGTAGGGAAGCAGTCGCTTGATACGTAGAAAGCAGCTTCAGTTCGTGCGGTTGAAAGTGGTTCTGACAGATCAGTTCTCTTCTCCTTCAACCACTCGAGCGAACGCCGGATAGCTAGGGTTTCGGCCATGTGAGCCGATTGAGCTCGGATCTTCTGCACAAAACCAGCGGCACACACCCCATCAGCTCCTCTACAAATTCCGGCTATGGATCCCTTCAATCTGCTCTCCTGCCATGAACAGTCCACATTAATCTTCCACGCGCTCGGATCTGGAGGTACCCATGAGTATCGTTTCGAGGTAATTGCTGTCCTTTGTGGTTGCCACTTCTCGAATAGTTGCTGAGCTAGGCGAGCTTCACTGATTATCTTGTTTTGTTCTATTTTCCGGCCTTGAAAGATCAGGCCATTTCGTGCTTTCCATATGTACCACAGAGTGGTCGCGAAGGTCGCCTTTTGACTTGCTGAGATGCCGGAGAAGAGGTAGTTGCATACCCACTGATCTATTCTTGTAACTGATGTCGGGGAGGTGCTGATTTGATCACTGAAGTTCAGCCATATTGCGTTTGTCCACTGGCATAGGATAAATAGGTGCTCGGAGGACTCCGGATGCTCATGACAAAGGCAAGTAGGCTCGGAGTAAGATTTTCCTTCGGCACTGAGTTGAGTCTCGTAGGAAGGCCTTCGTTACATAAGCTCCACATGAAGTGCCCGATTCGGGATTAGTATGTAGGTGCCATATTTCCTTCCATAGTCGGTTGGGGACTTGAAAAGAAGATGATGCCTGATTCTCTGTGTTTGTTTTGGTTGCTGCTCGTAGTCTGTGGTACCCATGTTTGATTTTGTAGTTCCCCGAGTGATGCCCTGTCCATATTAAGTAGTCAGGTCTGGTGTTTATGCTGAGTGTTGTTTGCTGGATCTCCTCTGAGATGTTACTATCAAAAAGCTCATTAATGAGTTGATTTTTCCATGTACGCGAGTGTGGATCAATAATATATGCAACTAGCTTCGGGTCATTTTGATTCGCCGGTCCTCCAATTTTGCCTGACATGAGCCAACGATCTTCTCTTAAGTTTATAGATTTGCCATCCCCAACCTCCCATTTCAAATCAGGTTCAAGAGCATCTCGGCCAAGTAGGAGGCTCTGCCAACCCCATGATGGTCTAGCGCCCTTAGTAGCAGTCCATAGGCTACCATTAGGGAAGTAGAGTCCTTTAAACATTCTGCTCCATAAGGCCTTTGGATTTTGATGGAGTCTCCAGGCTTGTTTCCCCAGCATTGCCTTGTTAAGTTCCATTAAATCTCTAAATCCCAATCCACCTTGGTCCTTTCTCCTCTTTAAGACATCCCAACTCTTCTAGTGAATACCTCTCTGTACTGCATTCTTCCTCCACCAGAAATCTGAAATTTTCCTTTCAATCGCTTGACAAATGGACAGGGGTTTTTTGAATATATTCATGGCATATTGGGGAAGAGCCTGAACAACCATTTTTATTAGTACTTCTTTCCCCGCCTTCGAAATTAATTGCTCCTTCCAGCCCTCCAGTTTTCTGTCCACCCGTGCCATGATCCAATTGAACATCTGTTTTTTTGTCGGACCCCAATTGGATGGTATCCCCAAGTATTTTCCAGTTTTTTCTAAGATAGGAACCCTCAATTCAGATGCTATGTTTCTTTTTAAAACCTGTGGACAGCTTTCCCCGAAGAACACCCCAGATTTGTTACGATTAACTGACTGGCCCGTCACAAAGCAATAGCAATTCAGTAAGTTTGCAAGGTTCTGAGCTTCTCTAAGTGTTCTATCCAGAAAGAAAATAGCATCATCCATGAAAAATAAGTGGGAAAGAGTGGGGCAGTGAGGGTTTAGTTTGATACCTTTTAGGCTACCATCACTAACAACATTTTGCACCATGTGGGAGAGGACATTGGCCAAAAGTATGAACAAATAAGGTGAGAGCGGATCGCCTTGTCGTATACCTCTCGATGGAATAAAGGTTTCCCCTGCTTCACCATTGATTAAGATTTGAAATTGGGCTGAGGATATACAAAATCTGATCAGCTGCACCCATCTATCACTGAAACCCATCTTCTTCATGCAATCACATAGAAAGTCCCACTCTACTCTATCGTATGCTTTCTGCATATCTAGTTTCAGCACAGCCTGGAATTTTCTTCGCCTTTTTCTAACTCGTAGCTGATGGATGACTTCTTGGACTATAAAAATATTATCTTGTATCTGTCGATTGCTAACAAAAGCGCTTTGTTCAGGAGAAATAATAAGATGGAGCCAAGGTTTGAGTCGATTCGCCATGACTTTTGTGATAACTTTATAGCTGAAATTTCACAAGCTAATGGGCCTGAATTCTGATATGCTTTTCGGGTTTGCCACCTTGGGGATGAGTGTAATATGGGTTAAGTTTAGTTCTGGATCAAAGGTTCCTTCTCTGAAAAAAGAGTTTACAAGCTGGAATATGTCTTCATGAATGATATGCCACTGACTTTGATAGAATAGGCCACTTAAACCATATGGTCCTGGGGCTTTAGTTGGCCCCATCTGAAAAACAGCCTGCTGCACTTCTTCCCTTGTGACTGGTCTTATAAGCGCCTCATTCATTTCCTCGGTTACCGTGCGTGGACATTGCTCTAAGACTGGTTGATAGTATCGGTGCCCCACAGATTGGTATAGATTATTGTAGTAGGTTGTGATGTGTTGTTTGATAACTCGAGGCTCACGGCTCCACACATTCTCATCAAGTTTGAGCATGTTGATTTTATTTCTTTGTCGCCTCTGAATGGTTGTTGCATGGAAGAATTTCGAGTTCCGATCACCCCACTTCAGCCAATTAATTCTGGATCTAATGCCCCAATACATTTCTTCTTGGCGCCATAACGTGCCAATTTTCTCAGTTAAATTATAGTATTCCTCTCCCATATTTGTCTGGTCTTCCCTGTTCATTATCTGGATGAGCTGGTTTCTGAGTTGATCAATCTGTTTTGATGCATTTTTAAAGGATCTCCTGCTCTAATTTCTCAAATCTTGAGTTACTTGCTTTGTTTTCCTTA
The DNA here is from genome assembly GCF_016545825.1 of Eucalyptus grandis. Classification (NCBI taxonomy): domain Eukaryota; kingdom Viridiplantae; phylum Streptophyta; class Magnoliopsida; order Myrtales; family Myrtaceae; genus Eucalyptus; species Eucalyptus grandis. The sequence goes on from NC_052615.1 coordinate 3,554,091, forward strand.
CCAGGTTTTGGTGCTGCCCATTTACTGCCTTCCAAGCCTGATCTACTACAGCTGCACACTTAGGATGATCTACCCAGTAAGGCTCAAATCTGAACAATTTTTGTCTTTTCTGTACAACTGAATTTAAACAAAGCATTAAAGGACCATGATCAGAGCCTATTGCTGGATATACAAAAGCTTCAGCATTAGGAAATAGGAGCCTCCATTCTAGGTTGCAAAATGCTCGATCAAGCCTCTTCTTGACTAATTCCTCGCCTTCCCTGTTATTTGTCCACGTAAAAGCACACCCCTTACTTTCAATGTCTATTAACGAGCATGAATCAACAAACTCTCGAAACGCTGTCATTCGGAACCTTTCCACTGATCTTCGACTCACCTTCTCCCAATGGTATAATACCTCATTGAAATATCCTATACATAGCCAAGGTTGTGAGGTGTTTCCATTTCTTGCTCGAAGATAGTTCCAAAGAGAGACTCTTTCTTGGAAATTTGTTGACGCGTGCAGCATCGAAATCTTCATTTTAATTCCATTTCCAGCATCTGTGCATGAAATTTCGATCATCTCTTGGCAGCTATACTCAATAGAGATTTGCACCGACTCATGCCATAAGATTACTAGTCCTCCCGCAATGCCGATAGGGTTAATAGCAAACATAGAAGTAAATCTTAGTCTTTTTTGATATTTTCCACCACCTCGGTATTGATTCTTTGTCTCCATAAGAAAAACCAAATTAGGTCTCTCACGAGCCACTAAGGCTCGTAGGTGCTGGACTGTTAAGGGAGAGCCTAGACCTTGACAGTTCCAGCTTAACACTTTCATGGCTCCTTTGGTGGCTTGTTAGGGCTAGCCACCAAAGCCCCTACCGATTCACGTTCCCATACTTGAATGGGTGTATCCATAAGTTGGTCCAAATCCACTAGGGTTGTCAATGAAACCCTCTTCTCATAGGGAGCAAACCGTTTCAATTTTTTGGATATTGGGGTTTTGTTGGACCAAGTTTCACTACCCCCTGAGTCGCTACACCTGCATCCTGTATTTGATATGTCTTTAGAAGATCTGAAGGCTGCTGTGTCCTTTTCCCTTTCTTTTGTGCAATAAGCTCTGCTGAATCTGGTTCTTCTGGTGTTGTTTGTGTCACAAGTTGATAAAGCACAAGGGCTTGACTCTCATCACAAGAACTTTTCCTGTTTCATTCATCACAAGAGGGGATAACAGGGGTTTCGGGAACCATTTCATCTTCTATTAAGGTAAAATCGATGTCGCCGTAGAAGGTATTCCAGCAAGGACTAAGAGTTTTCACCTCTGCCTTTAACCAAGAACCATAGCGGCCTGGTTTGTCCTGAGGAAGTCCAGATTCTTCATAGGGATATGTTGGACAATAGTTAGCATAGTGGCCTATATAACTGCAGGAATAGCAAAAATGTGGGAGTCTCTTGTATTTAAAGTCAATCCACCAGTTGCAATCTCCCACGTGAATGATTGTTCCAGTTTTTAGGGGCTGCATTAGATTCAGCCTCACTTTTGCTTTGCCTATCTTTCGAGAATCGTTGTTCCGAGCATCAATTCTAACTTCCTCTACCTCTCCCATTTTTCCAGCAATCATGCTAATACACTTCTCCGACATTGCAGCCCTTGGAAGTCCCATCAAATGCACCCAAAACGAGTAGGAGTTGAATTCATAACAATGCTCGGGAACGGTAGGGTCTCCTTCTTGTAAGATTAACAGATTACTGGCAAAAGACCAAGGGCCTGTTTGGAGTATTCTCTTCTTATCTACCTCAGATTTAAATATGAAAACAAAGAAACCCTGTTCTATCACCTCACATCTGACTTCTTCTACCTTCCAAGACTTTTTCATTGTAGCCCAGAATGCTGGAAAGTTAACATTTGGTTTCGAGAACACTTTTCCATATAATAGATGCTCATCGGCCTTTTGGTTTACCTCAGGGATGTGATTATTCAACTCCGTAATATCATCCACAGCCCAGAGATCTCCCATACGTTTACAGAGGGTCAACACACGGAGCTGGTTTTCATGGCTGCCCTCCATTGCTTCAGCAGGGCTTTCTAGAGAAGAGGGTTTTCGTTGACGATAAGATGGGGTTCCAAAGATGAACAGATTTTGGTTCAGACGATGGTTTTATGGGGAATGAAGGGAGCTCTGTAGTTTACACGATCATTGACTGATAGATCTGAGGTATGACAAGTTAGGGTTTGGGGAAGCAGTTTGTTCATTCATTTTTGTTTTTGTTTTTTGGGTTGAAAGGAGGAAATGATTGATCAATCCGGTGGGGAATGGGTAGCAATGTCCATTGCGAAGACAGATTCCAAGTCTGGAAAGAAAAAAGATCGATCCCAGGAAGGAAAGAAGGAAACTCACCGTCGGCGAGAGAGGAGGCCACTATCGGGCAGAGAGGACGCAGAAAAATTTAGGAGCTACCGCAATGGAGGAAAGCGATGTGAGCACCTATTCCAATCTAAAAAGAGGCATCATGGACAATCTTTTAATAAAGATTTAGAAAAAAGAAGTTAGATATGTGAAGAATTCATATTTTTATCATTCTTGTCAAACAATATTTGGTATGTCACGGTAACATATTATTAGAACATATTTCTTGTCTCCATCGGTGAAATGAGTGTATAAGCATTGAGGATAGTCTTTTGAACGAAAATTTTCTAATATGTGAACATTGTTAAAAAGGGTTAGAGAAAAGACTAATTTAGCTTGATATTATACAATTATTGTAGCTTTTTTTTTTGTTAACCGAGGAAACGCTGGAGATCACCCTTTGGGGATCACATGACCCTCCAGTGCCCGGTGGCACCGTCAGGCCTCGCTGCAAGCTGCTATTTAAACGTAAAATCTTGGGGGAAGCTAACCTAGGACCTCAACACCAGGACCTCCCACTTCAGACACTTTAACAACGAGAATGTTTGAACCCTCAACCTCTGCGATGAAGGAGATAACTCACACCAATTGCGCTGCATGTGGTTAGGTTACTATAGCTAGTTAATAACCCACGTTTCCATATAAAAACAAAAATTCAATGTCTGCTCAAATGATACGTTTGGAGGTACATAAATGACTTGAAAGATGCCGAACTAACATAGGATCAAAAGATATGATTTTTATTCCAATAAAATCATTACACAACACATTTTATTAAATTTGGCTTTAAGAACTAACAATGAATGCAAATAGGTTAAAGGTGAGGTCTATATATTTTTCCCAATAATACAATTAATTAAATTCAGATATGGTCATTTTCATGTCAAGATGTCGTGTTATTATACGGTGTATTGACAAGTAGCATATTTTATCATGGCAAATTATTATCAAGTACATATAGATTGTATATTAAGACAATTTACATGTAATTAACGATTAATTACATGTACAGGTGAGAGGAGCTACTCTTCTTTGTGTTTGGTCCACAAATTGTCGACCCACCAATTTATGTATTAAGATTTGTTTTGGTCGTGATATTGTCTTTCCTACTGCAGCAGAGGAGTTGCTCATTAGTTACTACTAAATTTGGGCAATTTAACCCTAAACTTTCGCTGAAAAGTCGCTGATAGAGCGATCTAGTTAGTGTTGAAAGGACTACATTTAAAAATGTCAAAAGGTTTAGCACCGAATTAGCCAAACTGAGAACTCTAGGATTGAACGGACTGCCCATAATAGGTCTAAGATTTTTCTAACAATTATTCCAAAAAACTAAGTATTTGTATGTTGTTTGCAGGAAGGAGTTGATGATGTAAATCAAAAGGCAGAACAATTCAAAGGATAAAAAATACAATTCACTTTTTTCTCCCATTATTTTTCTTTCAAATTAATCCATGGTGAACATTTCGTATTAAGGGTGCGTTTGTTTGGAGAAAAATTTCACGATAAAGGAAAAGTACCTTTTGGAAAATTAATTTCAGGAAAATTGTTAGTTTTTCTTTGTTTGGTAATATATAACCAAAAGCATTTTCTAATGTTTAGATCTCATTTTAAAAATGATTTCAATCTCATGACTTTATCTTAAGCTATAGAAAATTCATATATTTTAATATACTTTTTTTTTTTTTATTTGCTTTTAACTTCGTCCTTTGCCGGATCTCAAGGACCGGCCATAGGCATGGGCCGACGGGATCTGGTGAGCTCAAGGCTGGAGCTCGTTCGGAAATGGCAAGGCTCTAGCTCGTCGGCCATCACGAAGGCCTACAACCGTTGGAGATTTGAGAGAAGAAATTTTCAAAAGTGTTTTCACCTCTTTAGATTTAGAAATTATCTTTCCCAATTTTATGTTTGAATGTTTCAGTTGACTAGTAAATTTTGGTAAATTAAATGAGTAAAAGTTTGGAAATTAATTCCCAGAAAATACTTCCATTGAAACAAGTGCACCCTAAGCTATTATTATCAAAAGGAAATTGCCATTTTTGGAGTATAAAATCTCTTATTTAGTTATATTAGATTGATGATTTATGATGTTTTATGGGAATAGTAATATAGAGCTTTGCTAGCATAATAACCTTTGAGCTATTATGAAAATAAGAATTTATTGTGAGTCATAAATTTTTGAAAGAATGGATCCCATAACAATTTATATTTATTTGTTATATAGTTTTATGTGATCTAGTATATTGTTATTCTCACATTTGATTAAAGACTATTATCCAATCATTTATCTAGTCATATTAGCTGAGAGATTAGAAAGTTAACCTTACTAACCGATAGCAACTGAATAAGCAAGCCCTAAACTAAAGGGAAAATTTTCAAAAAAAGTCCCGAACATACTATGTTTTGTGCTTATTAAATATTAAATCTTTCAATTGTACCAATTGAACCCTAAACTTTTTGACAATTTGTCAACATAGTTCATTTAGTCAATTTTGATTAAAAATCACTCATACTCATGCCAGCCGAACTAGTCGCATGGCCGGTGCTAATGTGGATAATTTTTAAATTTTTTTAAATTTTTTAAATTTTTAAATTTTTTTTAAATTTTTGTTCTTTTTTGCTTTATTTTTAATTTTCTTCTTTTCTTCTCTTTTTGTTTCTTTTCCCAACTATGATCAGCGACGGTTGACCAGTGACCTCATCCATATCCAAGAGAGGGCCGCGACACCCTCACTGGCCACATATAAAACAAGTGCTTCATAAGTGTTTGGCCTCTTCATTTATCCAGTAAGTACTTATTTAGTGGAAGTAATTCTTATTTGCATCGTACGACATCATTATGTATCTTTGCTGTCCATCATTAATACTTTGCAAGGCACATCAACATAGATAGAAGCAACAAAAGATCCATAGATACCAAAGTTCATTCGATAAGAACGAGACAAGAGAGAACATAACTCTAAACAAATTAAAATTAACAGCTGAGAACCAACATTTTCAGAATTACATAAAAATTACATCATAAAGGATGAATGCAAAAGTTTTTTCGTTGGAAATGCCCAAGAGAAATGAAGAATCAAAACAACGCTATAGCAAATGCAGTATTTTTTTTTTTTGGATAACGAGCCTCATGTGCTCGGACAGCATTGAAGGGCCGGGCCCCTATACCTCGGGGGAGACTAGTACAGGACCCCATCACCATGGCCCTCCACTTAAGACACTAACACCTGGAGATTCGAACTTGTAACCTCGGCGATGAGGAGTAAGTCCTGAACCATCACAACTGCCTATCAGTGGGTTATAGCAAATGCAGTATTTCTATTTATTTTCCCCAATATTTTGAACTTGTGCTTTAAAATTCAAAACATTGGCAACTCCAAATGTATTTCCAATACGCAAATCTCACGTAAAGGAAAGAATGGTCATCAATTTTGGATTGTAGTCTTACAACTTGTGGATTAATTTTCCAGCTCCGAACAAACTTGTCAGTTGAACCTGTTTAGCCTGTCAAATTCAATTTGACAAAGGAAAAATAGTGCACAATCAAAATCAAAATCAAAATCAAAAACCAGTCTTACAATAGAAAGAATTGTGACTTGTCAAACATGCCGAGCATAAAGACGCATAAATATAAGTCACTAAAATTTGCCAAAGATGCTGATGTGCAACGCACCAAATACAACATTAGGATAATAGAATGCCACCTTTTCAGAATGATAGGTCACTATATCCACAATCTATCTATATAGACCAAAAAAAGAAAGAAAGAAAGAAAGAAAGAATAAACAACAAAAGCTGATTATCAACTAGCGTACAGAAGGATACAAATACAATTACCCTAGGCGCTTGCATTCCATGAATGAAAATTGAACATGAGATGTCCTCCAATAAACAAACACATCTTTCATTTCATTTGGCTCGCAACCTAACTTACACATGCTACCTCTCGTCTGGCTTGAATCCTTTCTACTGAAGATTAAAAACCCCTTCAAGAAAAACATCTTGTATTATCTACTTGGTTTTCCAATTCCCCTCACTTCTTCTCCGCTTAATACATCTCCACAATCACTCTGCCAATTTACGTTTTTAGCTTAGATCTATTTTACTTCTGATGGCCAGTCCCCACAAAAGCATCATGCATAACCACATAACACACACAAGCACAAACACAATGGAATTGTTCTGATAAGAGACGAGATTTCAGGAACAACAACCAAATTTGCAGGGTCAACTTTCCACCTCCCTTATACAATGTATTGGAGAATGAACTAATTTTAATGGCAAGTCCAGTCGCCAATTCATTACAATTAGATGCTGTTGGAAATCAATGCATGACCCTTTGAAGCTTCAAGATTCTGGAATATATAAGACTTTAATCCACCAGATGGGTGAGCTATCACGGGTAATTCTTTGATTAAGATTAATGTTGGTCCCAACGAATAACAACCCCGATAACATACCAATCACATCTTTATTACTTTCCGTATTGTGATAACAACAAGATATAGTATAAATGGAGAGTAGTTATAAATGCAAAGACAAACTCAGATAGAAACTTATAATGAGTCAGACTTACGATCATCCAGCCTGACTAAAAAGTACATTTAAGATAGTTTCATAAAATCACTGCTAGACTAATCAAGCCTAATCCCACACGAAATTAGAAAACACAACCATAAGCTCCCCTGCCATCACGAATAAGCTTTGTAGACATCACGTCATTAGTCATGCTAAACTGAAGTTTAAACACAAAGCCAGCTCTTTTTGAAACATATGCTATTTGATAGTACTCTGAAAGCTGAGTAAAAGCATCACATCTTTCACACACTGCATAAGATTATCGAAATGTCTATGCCATAGGCTTCCAATTCTCCCATAGGGAAGCATTCTAAACAGGACTGAGAAACGTTCGAAGGCTCTCAAGTTCTCAATGCTGTCCGATTAGCATAGCAGGTCATGTTATTGAAACCACAGATTTCTTATCAGAACAGTATGTGAATAGAAGTCAGAAACTTCGGCATGGACTTAGAGTATTCCAACAACTAAAGAACTCAAGAATCCACACGGACGAATCAGCAAACAACACACCAACGACCAAGCGACTAAACCGATGGCAGAAAGAAAGGCATAACCTTAAAAGGGAAAGCAAAACAGAGAGACGCGTTCAGCAACAGAAAAAAATCCAAAGCACTCCGACCCAAAAGGACATGGGAGAACGAACGAAAACGACAAATCGCACAAGTCAAAAAGATATCACTTTTATATGCGAAACGGGTAGGTCTAGTTACACAAACCTCAAGTTTACGTTCCCAAGGACGATGGGAAAGGTAGAATCCTCTGTTTTCTCTTCGTCTTCTTCCTCGTCGCACCAAATCTCCTCAGTCACCCTCTCGAGGAAACTCCCGTATATGCGCTCGGGCATGTACCCATTGTCCTCACCGGTCATGACGTGCCCGTGCCACTCCCACGACCGGTAGTTCGGATCGGACCCATCATGGGAGCAGACGCAGACGTAGTGCTCCCCGAAGGTGATGGCCTTGCCAGAATTCGGCTTCAGCGAGTTGGCGTTGCCGGAGCAGATGATCCTGATGATCTCCAACTCGATCCTGCGCTCTTCCTCCGCAACCCAGGCTCTGGTTCTACTCTCCCGCTTACTGCGATTTTTCCATGGATGATGGGTCCGAGAGGGAGGACCCTGCAGGGGACTGGCTGGGGAGAGGATGGGTAGCTGATGTTGCTGATGGGTTGCTCAGGTTTTGGGTTTCGGGAGGAGGGGGAGGAGGGGGAGGCTGGCCAGATTGTGGGCGGAGGAGGAGGAGGAGGAGGAGGAGGAGGAGGAGGAGGTCTTGGCCATGGTCATGAGCGTCAACCGATCAAGAAGTCTCTCACGTACCCAGTTTTTGCAGTTTTGAGGTTAAGGCAGAATGACTTGGCTCGGCTTTTATCGCGCCAAAAGGGAAATCTCGGCACGAGGAGGAAACTCGTTTACGACGACCGCTTTTGTCTTTTGTAGTCGGACAACTTGGTTTTTCCTTTTCCGAACTCAAGGAAAAAAAAAAAAAACTTGGAATTGTATCACTTTAAAATATGGATGAATGAAAATATATCTATTGTCAACAATATACGTCTAAATTTTTTTAACAATTATCCTAAAAACTAAGCATTTGGATGTCGCTTGTAGAAAGGAGTTGATGATACAAATGAAAAGGCAGAACAATTCAGAGGATAAAAATACAATTTATCTTTTTCTCCCATTAATTTTCTTTTTCAAATAATTTGTTCTCGTTTTCATATTAAGCTATTATTATCAAAATGGAATTACCGTTTTTAGAGTCCCTTTTGAATAAATCTTTTTCTTTAGTTATACTAGATAGGGGTGTGCAACCGGACCGGCTCACCCGAAAAACAAGGTCGGGAACCGGTTCTCGTTGAAACTGGTTCGTGAACCGGTTCCGAGTGATTACTCACCCGGAAACCGATTCCCGGACTAGTTTTGGAACTGGTTTTGTAAGTAAATGTCTAAAACCCTATTTTTCTCCTGATTTATATTCTTACTCTCATAGTCACATGGCGTTTTTCCTCTTGGTTCTCTCAGACACGTAGACACTCCTCCTTCATCATTCCTCTTCCTCGCTCGCTTCCCTCCCTCACTGGCTCCCTCTCGCACCGTCCGACGAATTCTTGTGTACCACGTGAATTGGCTTGCCTAACTTCTCTTTTGTAGAAGGAGTTATGATTGTATAAATGAACAGCTTCATGTAGTAGTTATGACAATAAGACTAATATTAGACCCATGTTTGTTGTTAATGTTTATGCAATGTTATGATTTTTACTTTGCCTTATAATTTTATTTATGATAATATTAGCCCTGTGGATCCTTAATTTTTTCGTTTAGTCAAAAAGTTCATGTATTTATTTATTACAAGTGCTTAATGGTTCAATACAAATTGGGAGGATTATGTTAAAATTCGAAGTCATATAGGATATCGGGAGATTACAAAACAAGTTCTAGTGAAAATAGGGTTGACCTTGGAACTGGACTGGAAAAATAGGGTGGGTTAAGTACAGGGTTCAATACAAATAGGGTCGGGTACAAGGTCTAGGTTTAGACCCTACCCACCCAGGGTTCGATCACCCCTAATACTAGATTGGTAATTTATGATGCTTTATGGGGATAGTCACATTAGCTGAGAGGTTAGAAAGTTAACTGTACTAACTAATAGCAGCTGACTAAGTAAGCTCCCAAATTGATGGGGAAATGTTATAAAAAAGTCTTAAACCTATTGTATTTGTATCAATCCAGTCACATATCTTTCAATTGTGCTAATTTTTTTGTCAAAATAATTGTGTCAATTTTTTTGTCAAAAATTATGCCAATCTAGTTCTAAATCTTATAACGATTTATCAATGTAGTCTACTAGTTAACTTTGATCGGAAAATCGCTAATATAGATGCTGGTAATAGTGCTTGGCATGGCCATTTAAAATTGTTTGGCCTCTTCATTTATTGAGTGAGTACTTGTTTAGGGGAATCCAACTCTTATTTGCATCATACAACATCATTGTGTATGTTTTTTGTCCATTATTAAAAAAATTTCGAGGCATCTCAACATAGGTAGATAAGCAACAAAAAATCCAACTATGCTGCAATAGAAAAAATTTACAACCAAATTGCAAGCTTCGAATCTCTCGTTATACTCCTCTCTCTCTCATTCGTCAAAATATTTGAAGCTGAAGTAAAGGTCTCGATGAAGAGAAGGTTAACGAAAACAGTGAGCTTGATGGTTCCATAGAGATCAAGCACATGCTTGCCAAATTAAGCGCTCAAATGCAAGACCGACACAATCAAAAGAGGTTATACGGCCAGAAGGAATTAAGCATTAATTGGGAAAAGAACACTAGAAGCGTCATAAGTTGTGCATGGCGCTCACTTTACTGTCAAAATGTTTTTTTTTTTTCGGATCACTTAAGTGCCACTTAAAAAAATGATCATTTAAGTGTCAATTCCGATCTGGATCACTAGAAATTCGACATGGCCATATTTTATTAATTTTTCAATCTTATGTAGCTCGCCGGCATATCTAGTTAGCACATAACCCCTAAATGAACTCATGTAGGGTTAAAATGTTATCACTTCAGTACTAGTCATTGTAAAAAAAAATCATTTTAATGCCAATCATTGTTAAAAAGTGATCACTTAAATGCCAATCTTAATAAAAAAAAAGTGATCACTTCAATGCCAAAAAATGCCACCCCACATAACATTTTTAATTTAAAAAATCATGTAATTTCTTTAGTTGGAATTCTCATCGGAGGCATTTAGGTGATTGTTTTTCTCTCTTTCGACACCTAAGTGAGCTGACAAAAACTTTTGACACTAAAGTTAGCATCGTACACAACTTATAGCACTTCTCGTGTCCTTCTCCCAGCAATAATCACATGCACATTCTATGAACAATAATTGATAACTAAGCATTTGAGTCAAGATTTTTGTCGAACACTTTATAAGTACTGAACTCTCTCTCGGCTAATTACATTTACAATTATCAAATCGACCAAATTACTAATCTTATGATCAATACAAGCCATGCAGAAACATAATTCGCTATTGACTAGGATCTAACAAACGAGAATCGAGACCTAACGACAACCAACACTCGGTAATGGAACTTGAGTGTGGGCTCACAAGTGGGCTGCATGAGATGGGCTTGGCGAGGCAAGGCTTCTTCCATTGAATTAGTTCTGAACCGAGCGAATTGGGCCAGGCCCTTTCGTATAGGGCTGAATTGGATCCCTTTTATTATTTGCTCTCCCCCCTTCCCACTCCTTTTTTTTAATTACACTTGGTTTGTCGACTAAAATTCAGTTGTGGACTAATCCGGCAGTAGGATGTGATTCGCCGTAATATTCTAAGAAACTTAACTATCATTGGAAGGTTGGCCCAATGTTCTCGGCTCACCATGCGTCACACAAGGTTGTACCACAACTAAGAAATTGTCAGGTTGGAGGCCATGACATATGGTATTAGAGTAAGGACCTCTCCAATAGGTAAGTGATTCAGAAAAGCCTATGTGATCATGCAGGGTCAAGAGGGGCTCGAACAAGGTGCGACTCTTGACAAGCTTTTACGATGGTAATGGGGGGAATATGAATAACTGAATTGCTCACTAAATAGGGAAAATGTTTGTAGATCATGGGTGAATTTCAAGAGAAGGCCCATTGCCACATTCCAAATAATGGGAGAAGCCTTCATTGGTCTTTTGAGATCAAGAGAAAACTATTAGGCAAAAGGAGGCCTGTGCAATTGGCTCAAGATGCCACACGTGTCAAAGAGAGTACAAGTGACTAGAGGTTTGCAAATAACTTTGCTCGGGGGAGTAACTAATGGAGTAGGATGGCCCATTTTGTTGGGCAAGCATTTCCCATTCATGTAAGTCCCGTGAGAGTGGTGTTGATGGTTAAAGAATGCAAGGAAGCAATAGGGCAGCCCACAACAAGGGTTTTGTGGAATTGGGTGGGAGAGAATGTCACCGATCAAATATTTTCATACCCTTGAGAGCTGAAATATGAAACTTTGTGGCATCGAGGTGAAGAGTACGTAATATAGAAGGGATGATACAACTAGGTTGTGGATGTGGTGTTAGGATGTTTGTGCTAAGAGTCTTAGAGTAGAAGGAATACCATTTTAAAGGATCTCCATAAAAGGGGTGGTTTCTCATGTACAAACTAGTTGAGAGTTGATTTTTTTTTTCTCCTGATGAGGCCATGGTAGCTCAAAACTAATTATTGTATTGAAATGATATATATGTCTCGCTCTAGAATTTGGAGGCTTGAATTTTTACTAGGCGTGGTATAATTTGATATGAGAATGTGCTCCGCCATACTTATCTTAGGAATGATCCATCAAAAAAAGGCTAGCCTAGTGTTCTTGGCTCACCAGGCACTAGAAGGCTATTCTGTGGTCAAGAAACTATTGGCCTGTGACAATAAGCGTATTGCTGTTGATTTGCATCAATCATGCCATAGAAAATTGGGAATCAATGTGAATTTATTGCATTCCCTTAACTATAGCTGGAGTATGCCAAATTGCTTCCTTATCACAAAAGAAGAAGAAGAAGAAGAAGAAGAATGATGTGTGGTAAAGTGCCAAGATGAAGTGGAAGTGATGCTGTCAATATGATTACTAGCATATTTGTATTGTGACTTAAGATCCCAAAGTAGAATTTGCTAATCTAAGTTGAAGGAGTAGCAAAAGCACTATGTGATATAGATCTAAGCTAAAAAGTAAATTGGTAGAGTGACAGCGAGATGTATTCAAAGATCAAGCTGTTTCGCCAGTTTCGAATCCTGCAACAAAATATCTTTCACCAAACGATATGTTTTTTGTTTTTATTTAAGGGGGACTTAAGTTTTGTGCTAGTATTGGAAAGAGAGGTTCAAATTCTAGTGTGTGCGTGTATATATAGTCTTGAATCCAATGGAATTGTTCATTACAAGCTCAGTGCCAAAATCTAATCAACAACTTAATTCAAACATACTTCAATATGCTAATGAATCTCTCTAAGAGGAAGTGATTTATTCAACGTCAAAACTTGATTGACAACGCTAGATGATATAAATAACATTGGGTAGGCTTTGCTTTTGAATGGATATGATGACACAATGTTGGAATCTAATCGATGATTCTGGATAGTAGAAACACCACTAAGTAGGCACTATTCCTAAATGAGTTTGAGGGCATAACTTCGGAATCTAATCAACAATGCTAGATGGTAGAAACAACACCAGGTAGGCACTACTTTTAAATGGGTATGAGGACACAATGTCAGAATCTAATCAATGATGCTGGACAATAGAAGCAACACTAGGTAGGCACTACTTCTAAATGGATATGAGGACACAATCAGAATTTAATCAACGACATTGGATGATAGGATAAGACTGGAATCTAAGCAACAACACTGTCTAGATTAAAGACACTTGTTGGAATGGAATCAACGATTGGAATCCAAAGCTACAGCAAAACTAGTCTAGGCTAAGATAACTAAAGTTTAAGATAAAGGATTTTGATGTGTTGTTCTGGGAGGTGGGGGGAGGAGGCTCTTTGTTGGATTGTATGCAGTATCTATAGGACAATTTAGTAACTATGGACAGGTTGATTCTTCCTTGAAAGTCTCTCTCACGTTCTTCGCCTCTTTCTTAAGGGTTCAATTTTCGGAAAAATGGCATCAATGATGCGTTTGGTAACTATTCTGTTTGGGAAATTTTTTGTTCAAAGATTATTTTTTCTCATTCTGTTTCCAAGATGAATTTGTGAGAATTCGAAGGTGTTTGATAACTATCAAAAATTTCTATTTTGAGATAGAAAACGTTTGGTATGATCATAAATTATTTTTGTGACTTAAAATTTCTTTGAATTTTAAATAATTTATTACATTTTTCTCTTTTATTTTTTTTATTTATTATTTTTTCTCTTTTTATTTTTTTTCTTTTTCCTTCTCCTCTTCTTCTTCTTTTTACTCTAGCCGGTCATCGGCTTTAGGGGGAGCCTCACTAGCTCCCGGCAAGGTCAAGCCTTGCTAGATCTCAATGTTGCCGAGATCAGGGTGAGCTAAGCCAAGTCCAACTATCGTGAGGTCAAGTGTTGCTGAGGCGGCAAGGCTCCGGTGAGGTCGTTGGACCTCGCGTGGCCGGTTACAGGCCATTGCTATGGCCGATGACTGACTAGAGGAAAAAGAAGAGGAAGAGAAAAAGAAAGAAAAGAAAAAGAAGAAAGGATAAGATAAAGAAAAAATGATTGGGGCTTGATTATGAAATTGTTCCTGTGAATAAAGAAGTAACTTTTTTACTTTTGATTATATTCCAAATCTATTCCTGAAAATAAAAACATTATCAAAAGAATTTCTATTCTTGTCTTCACAAACCTTGTCTTAGGTTCTAGGTCATATTCAACCTTGTTTCGTTTGGTTCTAAGTCGTCCTTAAACCTTGTTTCAAGTTCTAGGTTATTCTTAAACATTGCCTTCACTTTTAAATCTTATCTTAGGTTTTAGGTCATCTTTAAACCTTGTCTTCACTTTTAAATCTCGTTCTTGAGTTCAAGGTATTCTTACCTTATCCTCACCTTTTAGATCTTGTCTCTAGGTTCTAAATTATCCCTAAATCTTGTCTTCATTTTTAAACCTTGTCTCTGGTTCTAGGTTATCCTTAAACTCTATCCCCACTTTTAGATCTTGTCCTATGTTAGTGGTCATCCTTAAATCATACTTTTCTCATGAAAATCTCCTTTCTTTCATTCTATACTACCAGAGAGATGGAGAGAGATCCCTATGGATGAGCCAAATATTTTCAAAGAATGATGGTAAGTACTCAAGTATGTCTCTAATCAAATGTCATTTTCTTTTGTTTTTCTTCTTTTAAGTAGAAGTAGAATGACATGGAACCGATCATCCACACATGATCACTTTGTCAACTTCATATTACATGAAAAAGTAAAAAGACATGTATGGACACCTTAGGAAACATGATGAATGTTAGGTACCAAAAGCGCATTAATAGAAATATTAATGTAACTCAAATCCTTGGAAAGTCGCGATAAAATTCTGCTGTCACGTGAGGTGTGAGCTTGGGAAAACTCACGACCATGATCAAGAGACCTCGTGGCGCTGACCCCAAAGGATGACGTGATGGCATTCTTGGAGTTACATGCCATGAGGACAATCTCATGGTTAACCACGTCTAAACCTTACCTTTACGCCTATTCGCTTGCCTAATGCATTTTGGGTGCCAAGGTCGGGTCGCAACATTAGTTCCTCCCTAATAATCTGGAACCAGACTAGTTATTCCCTATTCCAAAAATTAGGAATCAAGAACTAAGGATCAATTCCTGCAGAAACTACCAAGAACCAACTCGTTCAATCCAATCTGGTCCGATTCCTGGATTGGACCGGGACAAATGCACACCTTATTTTATTGTACTTGTTCTAAATGGTATAATAAGCTATGAACACATTACCACACTCCTATTAATCTCTCTTGTTGCACTTTTGAAAGCACATTTTTCTCCTAAGGGCAATTGAGCCAGTTCAACTTGAAAACCATCTTGAATGAATCAAACCAATTTCTTGAATTGTCCGTGGCTCCACTCATGTTCTTAACCATAAATGACTTCCTAGACGGTGAAACCAACCACTCTACTTATTCCTGAGAGAAAATATCGAATGTATGAATATCTTCTCATGCCGAATACTTCACAAGTGCCAAGTAGACTGTACTAGACTCCATTGAGTGATTGACACATATATAGATAGGGCCCATTGTTTGGAATTTTGCTAAAACTTGCAAAAAGTTCAAAAAGAACATGGCAAAGTTGATTTCGACTCCCCTTTCTTCAGACAAACCCATCCCTAAAGCTCTCGTCATCAACTTCCTTTCTTTTTCGTTTGTTTTTCCATCTCTTCTTTCCTTTGAACCTTCCAAAAGTCACTGATTCTCTAATGATTTACATCCATGAAGGTGTGTTTTCAGTATTCTAGCAAAATCAAAACTCTGCGTGTGTGTCTCTCCCTCTCTCTCTGAGAAATTCCATCATTTCTTTCTTTAATTAGAACCTGCATAACCAGATTAAGTAATTAGTACCAAAAATGAGGAATTTGATGGAAACAGGGAACCAGCGCTGATCCTAAGCAACATTGTCATGGACGTCATCAAGCAGTTCCTGGAAATTCCCAAGGGAAGGCTCACGAAGATTGAACTCCCAGTCATACTCATCGCCTTCTTGCTCCTCTTCCTCGTCACCTTTGGCTCATGCCAGCACCGCTGCAGCATGTTTCGGTTCATCACTTTTGTAGCCTACACTCTCTCAACCTACGTATTCACCTCTACTCTAAGCCTCATGCAAGAAGCTCCATCCAACGAGTTATTCCCTGTCTGGGTAGTGTTCCTGGTGATCGTCCTCAGGAGCACCGATTCTATCTCTGCATTCAGTCTCGAGGACAACGAGAAATGGAAGA
The DNA here is from genome assembly GCF_016545825.1 of Eucalyptus grandis. NCBI lineage: Eukaryota > Viridiplantae > Streptophyta > Magnoliopsida > Myrtales > Myrtaceae > Eucalyptus > Eucalyptus grandis. Next base: position 3,570,488 of record NC_052615.1, read on the forward strand.
GCTACAATTGGCATGTCTTAATCAATTTGACTTGATTGCTCTTTTTGGCAGACTGGCACTTCTGAGATAGTTCCAACACGAGGGTCGCCACTAGGTACCTCCTCTTGTCCTTGAAGTCCGACGATAGGGGTCGACGATAGGTGAGCCGGCAATCTTTGGAGAGGAATACAAAAGTGATTGCTGACTATATGAGCGTGGAGCATGAAAATGGGGGCATTGGACCTAGGGGTGTGCAAAAGTACTAGGAACTACCTAGACTGCTCGGAACTGGATTGGACCAGATTGAAACTGGCAGTTCCCATGAGGGCCGATCTGATTTCCGACACCAATTTAGTGGAATTGGTGAGTACCAGTCTGATTCTTGATTCTAGGCATGGAACCACATGCCCACCAACCTGGACTGAATTGGTATATTTCTCCATATATATTTAAAAAGAAATTCTATTTCAATAACTTAATTATTTTGTAGTTTTTTCAACTAAATATATACGTACATGTATGTGTATTTGTAGTTATTGGACATTATCAACTAATTTTGTCTCTTAGGTATGTAATAAGATTTAACCATACTTTTCTTTTTCATTCTAATAATCCATTTACTTGCTTTCCCAACCAGAATAAAATAAACAAACGTAGAGGAATGAGAGAAGCAATGGAGATGTCCATAAAAGAAAATGGCTCATTTTTATAGTATAATTATGTCTTTCCTTAGCCATCCCATGTTAAATTATGTTGACATTGAAAAAAGATGAATCAAACGAATAATGTTTTAACTTTTGTAAGGCTAGGACTTTTTACGTAGAGTCTAATTCTCCACTTGTTTTCGATGTTGGGAAATCTTAAGAGGACCACACCATGACCTTTGAATAAATTAATTTTTTAGCTAACGAGTATTGTCGATTCATATTGCCTTATAGTTTTAAATTCTTAATCAAAATAAATGGCTCGCAATTCAACCTGAATATAAGGTCGAACAAGCTTTGTAGGGATTGGGAACTGGTTCCATTGACCCACCTGGGAATCAAACCAGATCGGCAGTCCGGTTCACGGGTGGATCTATGGAACCAACGAGCGGGTCTCAGTTCCAATTTTTCGAAATCGGTCATTAGTGGACGATTCCCAGTTCCAAAGTGAGAACTGCCCACCCAAATCATGCTTATCCCTAATTGTAGCCAATGAAGTCGATCCGGTTCACATGAGAGGGTACACGTATTTGGTGAGGGATGATGAGGAGAGATGCGTGATAAACATTGCTCATGCTAAGCGATTTATCAAGAGGTGTATAGGCAAGAAGGAGGCTGCGTTGGCATGGGACCATCGGATCCCATTGGATAACATAGATGAATTAATCACCATTGAAAATGTATATCTTTAACTGTTCGATTTTTTTTTGTTCCTAAACTTCGATTTAATACGGATCTTCTTCTCGTGCGAAGAGAAAAATATTTTGATTAGTTGTGAAAGTTACAACATAAATTATAATAGTATGCATTATAAATGATGTGATACCATAGGATAGATCATGATCGGACATCAGGAAAATTGTCCAGAAAGTCATAAATTTATTGCACTTTTATCAATTCAATCTTAAATCTTTTAATTTTACTAATTGAGTCATAAATTTTCTCATGTTTTGCCAATTGAGTCTATCTAATCAATTTTAAATGTGCATGCCGATAGTGCTGATAGTCGGCACTAATGTGCATAATTTTTATTAAATTTATTTATTTTTTCTTCTTCTTTTTTTCTTTCATTTTCTTTCTACCAAGTCCAGTGAGGGTTGTCAACCAATTCTTTCTTGTCACAGTCGAAGCCTTGTTGACAATAGTTGAGGCCTAGCTAACAACATGCAAGTGTCACGGCCCGAAAGAAGGCCGATCCGAGAGGTTCTCGAAGGGCGATCACAACTCACCCGTGGACCTCCTGCTCTCACTCGGTTTCCCATCAAGACTCCTCCCCGAAGTTCCAAGGGCGGGCGACACTGTCATTTCGCCTGATTCTAGAAGTTTCTCTTCATTAATGTCGGTAGACAATAGTTGAATATTTATGTCGGTAGTTGAGGCGGTGCGATCTCGCCCGCTGGATGAAAAGTAGAGCAACGGATGTAATCCGAGGCCCTCAACTATAAAAGGGGTGTCCTCCCTCATTTGTAATCATCCAATCCATTTCAGAAATATCAAAGCTTTCCTTTCCTTTCAGAGCTCCTCTCTCTAACTTTCTCTCTCAACGATCCAGGTAAGCGAGCGGGTAAGCGTTCGATCGAGCAAGGCTTGGCTTGGGTGATCCAAAGTTGCCCGAGTCGCCGCGCGGTCACGATCCCAATCGATCGGCCCGTGACACAAGGGCCAACGACCCTTGCCCCTGGCTGATGAGGGTTAGCCGGCGGACTTGGAAGGAATAAAAAAGGAAAAAAAGAAAGAAAAATAATAAAATTCAGAAATTAAAAATATTATAAAAATTGTCCATGTAAGATGGTCGGCATTAGTATTAGCGATTTTTAGGTGGACTCATTGACGAAATGTGAAATTTTTAGGACTCAATTCACAAATTTCAAAGGTTTAGGATTAGATTGACAAAAACACAATAGATTTATGACTTTTTGGACTCAACAGTCTTTTAGCATGCACGATGTCAAAGCAAATCTTAACCATGCATTGAGTGATAAATTTTAAAACTAGTCTCTTTCAAGTGGATCTATTTTAGGATTATTAAGGCACCGAATGACAATATGAACCTCTACCTGGCATAGTGTTTTAATGAATCTCAATTATTGATGTGTTAAGTGATAGATTTCAAAACTAACCCCCTTCAATTGGACATATAGTTGGGCTTACTGATGATTGACTAAGAACACAAATGAGGGTGGAGGATCTCCTCCTGTCAATCTTGATTACATTTGACTTGTATTACTTTTGGATTCTTTACGAAAGCATGCATTATTTATCATAGTTAGGTCATTAGATTTCACTTTGCACGTTAGTAAAATTCAATGCAAAATTTAAGCAACGAGGTAGAGGGAAACTAAATGCAAATGAGGCACATTATAACCACGTAACTTCAAGTGAAGCAGCAATACGGGTGTATGACTTGGCTTACTTATTTGTGAAATAAAAATGGCTCTTGTTTTAAGGAAGTCAGTTGTTTTGAACCCACCACGAGCGACAAGTTCGAGAAAAAAAGTGCTGGCATATGAACTCTTGATTTGCGCTTTGATGCCACATTAGTATGTCCAGCCAAAATTTTTAAACCATTAAGTGGAGGAAGACCACATTCATATAAGGCAATTTATAGCCACACATTTATACAATAAACTTGGCAATAAAATTATATCCAAGCTCAACTCTTCACCTGGGTGTGAAAGTGTGAAGGGAGGCTCTTAGCTTAGAAGGAGACCGCCACAACAAGTTTAAGGACATATGTCTCTCTTTTCCACTCTCCAAGCTCCTCCGTTTGAGATATGCTGGCTACTCATTTCCCCAGGAAGCTCACAAGAAGACATGGGACTTGATTTGCCATGAATTGCTCTCGAAAGAAGACGCCCACAAGCAAGCATTTCGAGTCATCAAGGAAGAGCTCGCATGCCTTTTGGATTTCCTCTACACGAAGTACAGTTTCATATTCCAGCCTGGTCGATTGCACTTGAAATTGCTGGAGTTTATCTTTATCACTATTGGCATATGGTCCACGACATCAATCTTGAAGAATTACAAGAGACATGACAATAACCATCAACTGGGTACTAAGCTGAATGGGTTGAGCGTCGAAGTAGTCGTGACCAACATGATGATAATCTTGTTCATCATGGTGGAGCTTATGCAATTCTTCTTCGTAGGTTTCTCGGAATGGGCTAAAGTGATATGGAACTACAAGTATGTTTAGAAGAAGTCATGGCAAGACAATGTGTGGATTAAGAGGATAATTGGAGCAATATGTCAAGTCAAATTGATGAAGCCTTGGGAGCAAAGCTTCATCAATACTCATTCCTCGAGTTATACTCTCATAAAGCCTTGCAAGTAATTGAACAACAAAACAATGGCTGTCTACATTGATTAGACTACGGATGGCCAGAGATAAAGCGAGCCCATCAAATTGCCTGAAGAAGTCAAGCAAGCTGTGTTTCATGCTCTAAAGTTGAATTGCCGTACTAAAGTGGAAAATGGTTAGGCCTCACTAAGACTAAACAATAAGTCCAAGAAGCTATCGTGGGCATGTTGGCATGAGGCATAGACTCAGAACATAATAGTGTGGCACATTGCCACTAGCTTCTATGAGCACCAGCTACCACTGGGAAGATCAGAGTCACTCGCAACAAGGATGAGTTTTTTAGTGGTAACTAGCTTGTCTAAGTATCTAGCTTACTTGGTTGCTTTCACTTCATGCCTATTTTCAGATCATGCTTATGTCGTGGAGTACTTATTTGATCAGTCGACCATCAAAGCTAGAGACGTCTTTCAAAAGTACAAGAGAATGAAGGACAGGGTTAAAGAGATAAAGGAGAATAGCAGTGGTCTTTCTACTCATGGAGAAACTGTTATCAACTAGCGTGCTTGGCTTAGGAATCAGCTCGCTAATGATATAAAACACAAGGGCATGATATGGAGGATTTTGGCTGACTTTTGTGTGGAAATGGTGTTATAAGTGGTGCTTTCAGACAATGCGAAAGTGCATGCGGAGCATCTGACTAGACAAAGCAAGTTTATTACTCGGGCTTTCCTCTCTCATGTAGGGATCAATAGAGGTCCTCTTACTAAGCCACGTAATCCACTAGAGAGAAGGAACAACTACTAAACTAGTCTAGTGTTTGATAGCATTTGTTGCAAATGACGGATGATTGCCATAGTAAATGGTTGCCTATGTACGATTCAAGTGGATCTCGCACTAGTTAATTGTGCAATGTCTTTGGTTATATCACCTGCAGCTCTTACTATGCATTAAATGTAATCCTACTGTTACATCATATGTATTTACGTAGAGACATCCTATTTTTGGTCTCGTAACATGATTCTAGGAATGGATTTACACTGAAGTTTATTCCAAAGTGATGACAATATACACATGACTGGAATCCCTTTAAA